>NC_071119.1:1295000-1595000 GCF_024256425.1 Clarias gariepinus
CATGAACTTTGTGTGTCTCAAAGTGACATCAGCAGACTTGTAACAAGACACAGAACTACTGGCAGAGTTCATGACAAACCCAGGAGTGGAGCCTCCTGGCCATCAATGTCCCCTGACCTAAACCCCATAGAGCACGTCTGGGACCAGTTGAAGCAGAGACTGGATGATCGTACCCCAATCTCACGTGACCTGGCAGAACTGCGTAGAGGACTTGTGGAAGAGTGGAACGTATTGCCTCAGAACAACACCATGAGGCTAGTGAGGAGCATGAGACGTCGCTGTCAGGCTGTCACTGCGGCAAATGGTGGAAACACTGACATTGTCATTTTTTGTTATTTGGGGCTATCCCTGTTATTGTGTAAATTTTTGGGGTAATAAATATTAAACTAGCGAAAATGGTGTTTCTTCTCATACGCTATCAGTAATATCAAAGGGAAATTTTACTTATTTCATTCAAATTCAGAGCATATAGGAAAAGCAGTCATGTAAATAACAATGTCCCTAACTTATTGTAAGTATATATATATATATACACTCACCTAAAGGATTATTAGGAACACCATACTAATACGGTGTTTGACCCCCTTTCACCTTCAGAACTGCCTTAATTCTACGTGGCATTGATTCAACAAGGTGCTGAAAGCATTCTTTAGAAATGTTGGCCCATATTGATAGGATAGCATCTTGCAGTTGATGGAGATTTTCAGGGGCACAAAGCTCCCGTTCCACCACATCCCAAAGATGCTCTATTGGGTTGAGATCTGGTGACTGTGGGGGCCATTTTAGGACAGTGAACTCATTGTCATGTTCAAGAAACCAATTTGAAATGATTCGAGCTTTGTGACATGGTGCATTATCCTGCTGGAAGTAGCCATCAGAGGATGGGAACATGGTGGTCATAAAGGGATGGACATGGTCAGAAACAATGCTCAGGTAGCCCGTGGCATTTAAACGATGCCCAATTGGCACTAACGGGCCTAAAGTGCAAAGAAAACATCCCCCACACCATTAGACCACCACCAGCAGCCTGCACAGTGGTAACAAGGCATGATGGATCCATGTTCTCAATCTGGTTACGTCAAATTTTGACTCTACCATTTGAATGTCTCAACAGAAGTCGAGAATCATCAGACCAGGCAACATTTTTCCAGTCTTCAACTGTCCAATTTTGGTGAGCTCGTGCAAATTGTAGCTTTTTTTTCCTATTTGTAGTGGAGATGAGTGGTACCCGGTGGCGTCTTCTGCTATTGTAGCCCATCCGCCTCAAGGTTGTGCATGTTGTGGCTTCACAAATGCTTTGCTGCATACCTCGGTTGTAACGAGTGGTTATTTCAGTCAAAGTTGCTCTTCTATAAGCTTGAATCAGTCGGCCCATTCTCCTCTGACCTCTACCATCAACAAGGCATTTTCGCCCACAGGACTGCCGCATACTGGATGTTTTTCCCTTTTCACACCATTCTTTGTAAACCCTAGAAATGGTTGTGTGTGAAAATCCCAGTAACTGAGCAGATTGTGAAATACTCAGACCGGCCCGTCTGGCACCAACAACCATGCCACGCTCAAAATAGCTTAAATCACCTTTCTTTCCCATTCTGACATTCAGTTTGGAGTTCAGGAGATTGTCTTGACCAGGACCACACCCCTAAATGCATTGAAACAACTGCCATGTGATTGGTTGATTAGATAATTGCATTAATGAGAAATTGAACAGGTGTTCCTAATAATCCTTTAGGTGAGTGTATATTGTGTGTATAAACACACAGTATATGATATTATATGTACATTATTATAATTATATATGTTAACTATTTCAACATTCAATAAAACAGCTAAACTAACCGCGTTAGTTTCCTCAGGTTAGAAGTCAGTGTGTGTGTCAGTTGGTGTGTGTTTTTTGGCTGATAGAGAAGACACCGCAGTATAAGCTATTCTTTTGCACTTTGTTGTGTATGGTCCCAGGCAGCTGGAGATTTTTTCCTCCATTTTTTGCCGCTGGTTTGTGTGTGGTCGTGTGACTACATGTGGTTATTGTTATTGTGGCTGATGGATCAAACGGAGTCATGTGATTATTATTGCTGCATCTGATTGGTGAAACAGTCATGCAGTAGCTCCACAGGCTGCATGTCTAGAATAAACTGTTATAAAACGAGTCGAGTGTAGCCGAATGTAGCGGAGTTTAGACGAATGTAGCAGAGTGAGAGTAGTGTTTCTTCTTCACAAATCTATTCAAGTAAAGGTAAAAAATATGGTTTCGAAATGTTACTCAAGTAAATGTAACGGAATACATGTAACATGTTACTACCCACCTCTGGTGTAGTTAGTTTATGTGTAATGAGTGTGTGTAGTGAGTGTGCGTAGTTAGTATCTGTGTAGTATATGTGTAGTGAATGAGTGTTTGAAGTGAGAGTGTTTAGTGAATAAGTGTGTGTAGTTAGTAAATGTGTAATAAGTGTGGAGCTAGTATATGTGTAGTATATTTGTGTAGTTAGTGTAGTGTGTAGTGAATGAGTGTGTGTAGTTAGTATATGTGTAGTGAGTGTGTGTAGTGAATGAGTGTGTGTAGTTAGTATATGTGTAGTGAGTGTGTGTAGTGGCTGTTTAGTGAATGAGTGTGTGTAGTTAGTATATGTGTAATAAGTGTGTGTGTGTAGTTAGTATATGTGTAGTAAGGGGTGTGTGATGAGTGTGTGTAGTGAGTGTGTGTAGTAAGTATATATGTAGTGAGTGTGTGTAGTTAGTATATGTTTAGTGAGTGTGCAGTGAATGAGTGTGTGTAGTTAGTATATGTGTAGTGATTGTTCGTTAGTAGTTGTGTAGTGAATGTGTGTAGTTAGTTTATGTGTAGTAAGGGTGTAGTGAATGATTGTGTGTAGTTAGTACATATGTAGTGAGTGTGTAGTGATTGTGCATAGTTAGTATATGTTTAGTGAGTGTGTGTAGTTAGTATATGTGTAGTGAGGGTGTGTAGTAAGTGTGTGTGTAGTAGGTGTGTATTAAATGAGTGTGTGTAGTTAGTATATGTGTAGTAAATGTGTGTAGTAAGTGTGCATAGTTAGTATATGTGTAGTTAGTGTGTGTAGTGGGTGAGTGTGTGTAGTACATGTGTGTAGCTAGTATATGTGTATTAGGGAGTGTGTGTAGTAAGTGCACGTAGTTAGTATATGTGGAGTGAGTGTGTGTAGTTAGTATATATGTAGTGAGTGTGTGTAGTTAGTATCTGTGTAGTAAGTGTGTGTAGTTAGTACACGTGTAGTGAATGAGTGTGTGAAGTGAGAGTGTGTAGTGAGTATATGTGTAGTGAGTGTGTAGTGAATAAGTGTGTGTAGGTATTAAATGTGTAATGAGTGTGTAGCTAGTATATGTGTAGTATATTTGTGTAGTTAGTGTATGTGTAATAAGTGTGTGTGTGTGTGTGTGTAGTGGGTGTGTAGTGAATGAGTGTGTATAGTTAGTATATGTGTAGTGAGTGTGTGTAGTGAATGAGTGTGTGTAGTTAGTATATGTGTAGTGAGTGTTTGTTAGTAGTTGTGTAGTGAATGTGTGTAGTTAGTATATGTGTAGTGAGTGTGTGTAGTGAGTGTGTGTAGTGAATGAGTGTGTGTAGTTAGTATATGTGTAGTGAGTGTGTGTAGCGAGTGTGTGTAGTGAATGAGTGTGTGTAGTTAGTATATGTGTAGTGAGTGTTTGTGTAGTAGGTCTGTAATGAATGAGTGTGTGTAGTTAGTATATGTGTAGTGAGTGTTTGTTAGTAGTTGTGTAGTGAATGTGTGTAGTAAGTATATATGTAGTAAGAGTGTAGTGAATAAATGTGTGTGGTTAGTACATTTGTAGTGAGTGTGTAGTGATTGTGCGTAGTTAGTATATGTTTAGTGAGTGTGTGTAGTTAGTATATGTGTAGTGAGGGTGTGTAGTGAGTGTGTGTGTAGTGAGTGTGTAGTGATTGTGCGTAGTTAGTATATGTTTAGTGAGTGTGTGTAGTTAGTATATGTGTAGTGAGGGTGTGTAGTGAGAGTGTGTGTAGTGAGTGTGTAGTGTTTGTGCGTAGTTAGTATATGTTTAGTGAGTGTGTGTAGTTAGTATATGTGTAGTGAGGGTGTGTAGTGAGTGTGTGTGTAGTGAGTGTGTAGTGTTTAGCAGAACAGAGACTGTGTAAGTGTTAGAGTGTGGGATGAGGTCGTGTCTCTGTGTGTCTGTTCTGAACCTGACGTGAGCAGCTTTTCCATACGCAGCTACTGTCCATCATCTTACTCTCTGTCTGTCTCTCTCTCTCTCTCTCTCTCTCTCTCTCCGTGTCTTTCTATCTCACATGCCCCTGCATTGCAGTGTTAGCACTCGCCACACCGCACTGCTGCTGCTGCATTTTGGCACCAATCATCACTCTCTAATCTGTCTCTTCCTCTCGCTCTCTCTCTTCCAGTCTCCATCTTTCCATCTTTCCCTTTCCCTCTCTCTCTCTCTCTCTCTCTCTCTCTCTCTCACACACACACACACACACACTGTGTCTCTCCTTACGTAAATGTCTGATGTAAACTCATGTGATGCTCATGTGGTTCGGGACACAGATGGACTTATATAAAAAGATGCTGCCTATAAACGTCTGATGAACACTCATCACCTGCCCCCCATTATTGCTCCGTATGATATAAATATTTAC
The DNA here is from genome assembly GCF_024256425.1 of Clarias gariepinus. Taxonomy (NCBI): domain Eukaryota; kingdom Metazoa; phylum Chordata; class Actinopteri; order Siluriformes; family Clariidae; genus Clarias; species Clarias gariepinus. The sequence continues at coordinate 1,299,655 of NC_071119.1, forward strand.
CCCGAGGTCAGAGGTGACTGATTATGTGTACTTTGTTACTGTACATAAGCTCATATTTGATGTATGAGTAGTTTTATAAGAGGATTTTCTTTAACTTTTACTTTTACTCCACTACACCCTGCAGCACGGATCTGTACTTAACCAAAGTGGTGTGTAGGATTTAATGTCAGCACCTCCTGGATAGTATGTGTATGTGTGTGTGTGTGTGTGTGTGTGTTGACTTTTCCTTGAAATTGAGATTAGGTGAGACACACCTACTGTAATAACACATCGGGTTTGTGTGAGATGAGAACAGAGCTGTATGCAGACTGCCACGAAAAACACCACGTTTACAGCTGGAAAGAGAGAAAGAAAGTGTTATTATTATTATTATTATTATTATTATTAAAAGGCTACTGTAAGTGAAACTATTTGCCCTGGGGAATCTTTACTTTAGAGTACAGGATTGGTGTATTTTGCCTAACTATGCTTTCAGCTTTGTGGCAACAGTACTATAAAGACATGATTTGATGAGTTCAGTGTGGAAGAACTTGACCGGCCCGAACACAGAGCCCTGACCAAAACCCTATCAAGCATCTTTGGGATGAACTGGAACGGAGATGTCATAAACGCTTTACAGAATAAACGGGCACGAATTCCCACAGTCCAAAACCTTGTGGACAGCATGCCTGGAAGAGTGGAAGCTGTTAGAGCTTCAAAAGGGGAACCGATCACATATTAAAGTATATATACACTATATTGTACATATACACTATATATAAAACAGGTTCTACGAAGGCTTTCCACGAGGTTTAAGAGTGTGTTCAGTGTGTTTTCCAGAAGCGCATTTTTGGGGTTGTTGTTCAGTCACTGGGCTCGTCCCAGTAGTTCTAGTGACAGATACTCTTAATGCTTCTTCATACCATTGAAGACATTTTGGACAAGTTCATGCTCCCAGCTTTGTGGGAACAGTTTGGGGACGGCCCCTTTCTGTTCCAACATGACTGCGCACCCGTGCACAAAGCAAGGTCCGTAAAGTCCCGACCTCAGCCTGATAGAACACCTTGGGCATGAACTAGGGGCGGAGACTGCGGGCCACGCCTTCTCGTCCAACATCATGTGTCTCTCACCTCACAGATGGAATTCTGGAAGAACGGTCGAAAGATTCCCATAAACACACTCCTAAACCTGATGGAAAGACTTCAAAGAAGAGTTGAAGCTGTTCTAGCTGCACAGGGGGCGGGGCCACGTCATATTTAACCCTGTGGGATGAAGTTCATATGCACGTGAGGGCAGGCGAGCGAATACTTTTGTCTATACAGTGTAGTGTATTTGTTCTGCAGTACCGCCGTGTAACCACCAGGCGGCAGCACTGGCCTTAAAACGCTTTTTAAATTCTGTACAGCAGGCGGAAGCGGAAGTGCCGTAGCGGTCTCGCTCTCTCTCTCTCTCTCGCTCTGCTTCCGGTGTGAAAGTTTAGACTCACTTCGACAGTTACCTCCCGGCTAGAGTTTAGGGATTTCTGTTGATTTTATTTGTTTATCAGAGACTGAAATGAACTAAAGCTGGTCGGACAAAGAGAAGGTAAATAATGTAAAATTATTATTAGTAATTAAATTAACTTAATGACTTATACTCGGACAGATTGCTAATTGCTAACCAGATCACTTCAGCTTATGTGTATATTATTTTATTATTATAAGCCTTTAAATCTTATTATACAGAATAGTAAATCCAAAGGCTGAAATCTTTATAAATGTGTGTGTGTGTGTGTGTGTGTGTGTGTGTGTGTGTGTGTCAGTCAGTCAGTCACAGGACAGTGAGATGTTCAGAGATGTGCTTCAGATTTTAAAGGGGCAGTATGTGACTTTGTTACCCCTGTTATTACATTGTTATAGTCACCTTAGGTGAAAAGACACGATCTCGTCTCGGTTTATCACCAGATTGGTTATTTAATAAGCCCTGTCCTGTCTTCCATGACCCTGAACTCCGCACTGTGGGGGTGTGTGTGTGGGGGGGGGGGCGTGTTTACTTACGGTAAATACTCAGTGTTGGGTGGACTGACTGCGTCCAGCACAAAACTAACAGCTGAGGAACATCTGTACAGTCTGTTTAAAAAAAAAACACACAAGTGTATAAATATGCACATCCGGACACGCCCTCCTGATGTATGACATCATCAGACTAACTAGGAGGTGGGCGTGTTTATGTGTTGAATTTTCTGAGCTTATCTTATCATGTGTAGCCCCGCCCACGAAATTCCATGTTTCAATTCCAATACGGAAAGGCAGCGAAAAAAATGTTTGATTTAGGCTTTAGTCAAAAACATCAGACTGAATCTAAACTGATAAAATGATGTGTTGTTGTTGTTGTTGTAAAATACACTTTCTGTATGAAAAAAACAACAACATTCCAGTGAATTTGCTTGTGCAAATAGCAGAGCTGTCGGAAAACACCAGATGATGTGCAGAGTAAAGAAAAAACAAAACAAAAAAAGGTTGTGTGTATGAGAGAGAGAGAGAGAGAGATCAGATCAGACTGGTCAAACTGGAAAAAGTTAAATCAGAATTTATTTATTCCTTTATTTATTTGTTTGAACCTAAACGCTAGGTGGGTTTAACGTATGATCACATTACAGGGTCATCTAGAAGTTATTAGGCAGCAAGTGAAGACGTTGATGCAGGAAAAATGGACGTGTGTAAAGATCTAAGTTTGTCCTGACACACAGCTGTAGGTCTGGGTTTCACCCATCAGTATGTGAACAAAGTTTTTTTTGAGTGTGTGTGTGTGAAGAGAGACAAAGTTTAGACTGTGAGTGTCTAGATAGTCTGAAAAGTGTAAAGTGTAAAAACATCCACATAGGCGTTCTGCCGCTGTATGTGTGCTCGTGCAGCAGGTTGTTGGTTCTAGTGTTGTTAACTGAAGCAGATTACTGATCGATTGGTATTAACGCTCGGTGTCGCCTGGTCACCTGTTTGAGTTCACATCAGAGATTTTTTTTCTCTCTCTCAGGATTGTGACAGAAATATCCAGGGTACACTACCTTGTTTAAACTCCATGCTGACCCGTGCTTAAAACCCAAGAGCAGCATTTAAACACTACACACTCACTTTAATTAAACACAAAGGTGAAAACCAGCTGATTATATAAATGTTGTTGTTGTTGGGGTTTCAACAGCAGAACCTCTGACACACACACACACACACACACACACACCAGGTCTCAGTATGAACTGGTCTTATTGTCATGGCTGAGCAGTGTGTGTGTGTGTGTGTGTGTTAATTTGGGGTTACATCTCCTATATAATATGTTTGTATAAACGGTTGTGTGTGTACTTTAAGACGTATTAAATCGCCTCGGCGTGTGACCGTTGCTCACTTCCGGTTTGCGCGCGCTCGAGAGAGAGGCAGAGAGCGCGCGTGATGGGTAACTGCTCGAGCGTCGCGCGTGCCCCTTTGAGCGTCTATCGGCGCCTGTAATGGTGACGTCGACGTGGAGGCGGGGCCCTGCGAATTAACCGGCTCCGCCCCCACAGCTAATGAGTGCGTGGATTCTCTCTCTCTCTCTCTCTCTCTCTTTTTTTTTTTAAAGGCTCCTCCCCTTTTTGCCCAGCTGGCGGCTTTGTACGTCTGTGTCCGTCCTTCCGTCCGTGTGTGTGTGTGTGTGTGTGTCCCCTCCCCCTGTTCCTTCCCCTCTCTGTCTCTCCCTCTTTTTAATGGTGTGTGTGTTTGTGAGAGAGAGGAAGAGACACGGCGCAGTGGTGTGTGTGTGTGTGTCACCTGAAGGAGAAGAGAAAGAGAAATGTTAAGAGGTCGTGGAGCTAGAAACCCGCACGTGAGTCTATCTCTATAGCTTATTATTATTATTATTATTATTATTATGACCATCTGTGTCGCGTGATTTCTGGAGCGCGCGCTCCCTCTCTCTCTCTCTCTCTCTCTCGCGCGCGCGCGCGCGCTCTGGGTGGATGCTGGTCGTTCTGTGAGTATTATAGGATGTAGCAATCACGAGCCCCGGTCGTCATGGCGACTGAGCGCTCGAGCGCGTTATAACAGGCTGTGTGAGTGGAAAATGCTAAGCTAGTTGAGTCAGCACATCATCAGGAGGTTGGGTGTTTGTCATTAAATTACTGATAGACTGAGATCCTGTTTCCTCCATCCTACTGAAACAATGGTCTGACACACTGAACCCTCCAGAACACACACACCGTGACCTCGGACAGGGCGCAGCGGTGTGTGTGTGTGTGTGTTCTGTCTAATCAGACATGCTGATAACACTCAGACGGCCTTGATCGTAAGCGTGCACACCGTCTGACAAGTGTCTAAACAGGCAGGTTGGCTACAGGTGTGTGTGTGTGTGTGTGTGTGTGTGTGTGTAGGGGGAGGTGGGTGGCCTGTGGCCGGAAAAGAAACTAGTTTGTCCTGACACACAGCTGTAGATCTGGTTTTCACCCATCGGTATGTGAACAAGGTTTTTTTTTTTTTTGCTTTTTGTGAGTGTGTGAAAGAGAGACAAAGTATCAAAGAGCTTCAAAAAGTCAGAAATCTTCAAACAGGTCTGATGGGATCTGAATAAGTGCTGAGGGCTGTAGGCTCATCGAGCTGATGCCCCCAGGGCAAATATTTACTCCAAGTAGGGCATCTGAGGATTAAATCATGTGTAGGTCTGGTTCTAGATTTATCATCATCAGCGTTTGTTTTATTTAGTTTTTGTTTTATGAATGAATAAATAAATTTGCCTGCATTCATTTTAATACACAACTATATATACATAAACCATATCGTGTGTGTGTGTGTGTGTGTGTTGATTTTGCGTCTTTGAGTAAACACTAGTTCAGGAACTAACGTGTTTGTTCAAGCAAATGTGGTTATGTGGACATCTTACCCGCACACACACAGTGATGTCTTTTCCGTGAGGTAAAGTAAAAAAAAAATTTCCTAATGATCTGTGTGTGTGTGTGTGTGTGTGTGTGTTTGTTTAGGAACTGTACTACCTGCAGATGCAGCGGGCGGAGGAGAAGATGGAGCGTGAGGAGAGCAGAGGGACCGAGGAGCCCGGGCGGAGGCTGAAGGTGTGCGTGGCCACCTGTAACCGAGCCGATTACTCCAAACTCGCCCCCATCATGTTTGGCCTCAAGGCGCAGCCCGACCTGTTCGAGCTCGAGGTCATCGTCCTGGGCTCGCATCTCATCGACGATTACGGGTACACACACACACACACACACACACACACACACACACACACACACAGGCACTGTTCAGTATACTCATAATACCCATAACGCACTGTGGATTGTATAGGGCTCTATTACACACAGGGCATTCTGGGTATTCTGTATCTCACGTTGGTGATTTTAATAACCCCTCCCCCCTCCGTCTTTCTCTCAGTAACACGTACCGTATGATCGAGCAGGACGAGTTCAACATCAGCTCCAGCCTCCACACCATCGTCCGCGGTGAGGACGAAGCCGCCATGGTGGAGTCCCTCGGCCTGGCGCTGGTCAAGCTCCCGGACGTCCTCCACCGCCTCGCGCCTCACGTCCTGATCGTCCACGGCGACCGCTTCGACGCCCTCGCCGTGGCCACGGCGGCGGCCCTGATGAACGTGCGCATCCTCCACGTGGAGGGTGGGGAAGTGAGCGGCACCATCGACGACTCCATCCGGCACGCCATCACCAAACTGGCGCACTACCATGCCGTGTGCACGCGCGCCGCCCATACGCACCTTCTCGCCATGTGCGAGGATCACAACCGCATCCTGCTGGCCGGCTGCCCGTCGTACGACCGCCTACTTACCGCGTGGCACCGCGACGACTACGAGGACATCATCAAAAACTGGATTGGTGCGCGCGCAAACTGAATCCAGTTCATCACACGGACTTCACTAACGGGTGTGATCTCTAATCCCGTGTATGTGTGTGTGTGTGTTTGTAGGTGAAGGCGTAAAGGAGTCGGACTACATCGTGGCTCTGCAGCATCCTGTCACTACAGACATCAAAACCTCCATCAAGATCTACGAGCTCATGCTGACCGCGCTCATCTCGTTCGACAAGAAGACGCTCATCCTGTTCCCCAACGTCGATGCTGGTGACCACACACACACACACACACACACACACACACAATATTATACATTAAACATATGTTTGTGATGATGTAACCGGTTGTAAAATGTGTGTGTTGGTGTGTACAGGCAGTAAGGACATGGTGCGCGTCATGAGGAAGTTGGGAATCGAAAAGCACCCGAACTTCCGCGCCGTCAAACACGTTCCCTTTAACCAGTTTATCCAGCTGGTGGCTCACGCAGGCTGCATGGTGGGGAACAGCAGCTGTGGGGTGCGCGAGGCCGGCGCCTTCGGGACGCCCGTCGTCAACTTGGGCACACGCCAGACCGGCCGAGAAACAGGTGGCTAACGCTCACCCGTCATCTGACCACACACTCACACACCGAACGCGAAACTTGCACAGCAACACGGAGCTGAAGAGCACTCACAAGGAGCTGATAAGGAGTTTAAATAAATAAATAAACTGATGCATTTATCAAACACTTAACAATGACAAATACAGATAGTCCTTGAATTTATTCCCGCAAATACGAATGAACTAACATTCGTGCAGTTCCCCAGATACCAATATCTACATTTCCATACAGTATTTTCAATGTGTACGTGACGAACAAAACCAACTTACGAACGTGCTACTGCAACGGAACTTGTTTGTAAGTAGGGGACTACCTGCATAGATAATATTCTTAGTGTACATTCGTTCTGTTAACATGCTCTGGACCTCCACTGGAAAGTTTTATGTTTTACGTCATTATAGAACCTTTTTTTTTTTTTTAACCATAGTTCACTATCATACCCTACATCCATAAGTCCCCCAGATCTGCTCCTTTATCTAGGGAAAATCTATTTATAAAAATGCTTGGCTAAATAAATAGGTTTTTAGCCTGGACTTAAACACTGAGACTGTGTCTGAGTCCCGAACATTAATTGGAAGACTATTCTATAACATTAGGACTTTGTAAGAAAAAGCTCCACCCCCTGCTAGTTTCTAGCTTCATTATGCAAGGTACCAACAAATAGACTGCACCTCACTCAGATACAGCGGCATGAGACAGTTTAATTTGAAAAAGCCTTAAAAGTAGTACCCTAAGTAGTGTACATCTGGACTGTTAGGGGTTTAGGTTAATGTTCAAACAAAGATGCCATGGTGTGAAATTCTAAGCGTCCAGCTAATAATCCTGTGTGTGTGTGTGTGTATGTGTGTGTGTGTGTCCAGGTGAGAACGTCCTGCACGTACGTGATGCTGATACACAGAATAAGATCTACCACGCCCTGGAGCTGCAGTTCGGGAAGCGGTACCCCTGGTACGGAACTCGGACCCATGAATCGAATTGTCTGATGTTCTGTCGTCATGTAAGTTCCTCTCACTCTGTCCTCGATGTCTCTGCAGCTCCAAAATCTACGGGGACGGGAACGCCGTCCCACGCATCCTCAAGTTCCTGCAGTCCATCGATCTCTCAGAGCCGGTGCAGAAGACCTTCAGCTTCCCACCGGTGCCTGAAGACAGCGTGTCCCAGGACATCGACCACATCCTGGAGACGCAGAGTGCACTGGGCATCGACCTCGGTGGTACCAACCTGCGCGTGGGCATCGTCACCATGGCGGTACACACACACACACACACACACGGTAGTAATCTAAAGCAAAGTTATTGAAGGTTTTTACAGTTGGGATGGAGAACTTGTTTCTCCTGATTGAGGATGTTCTAAGGGATACAGGTTTTTCAGGACTGTTCATGAACTTTGTTTTAGTTTGAGTGTCTGAGGAACGATAGGTATGTTACCACCTGAGACTGATTCCATTCTTTCGTCTTACCTGATGTTTAAGGAACCTTCTTAGCAGAAGGATGTACAGAGTACACCAGCTCAGCTCAGGTCTGGGCGGGGCCATGGTGTGTTTTTTGTTTTGTTTTGTTTTTTAAACAGCTCCTCAGTTTGAATAAGCTCCGCCCCTCTGATTTTCTAGTGGCTCACAGTTTTAGGGTGTGTGATTCTGAAGGGTTTTAGTTATTCTGGAGACGATTTTGTCAAATTGAAGTTTATTAATGTGTGTGTGTGTGTGTGTGTGTGTGTTACAGGGGAAGATCATGAGGAAGTACTCTCAGCCCAACCCTAAGACCTATGAGGAGAGGATGGAGCTCATACTGAGCATGTGCAAACAGGCCATGGTCGATGCCGTCAACCTCAACTGCAGAATCCTGGGAGTTGGTATGTCTGTCCGTTTATCCATCCATCTATTTATTTATCTCCCACTATTCATCCATCTATACTTTTATCCATCCAACATTCCGTTCGTCTAATTGTTCACTCTTACTATCCATCCGTCTTATTGTTCACATCCAACATACTGTTCATCACCTTACTGGCCATCCATCCCTTCATCCTTCCATCCATTCATCAATCCATCCATCCATCCATCCCTTTACCCACCATCCTGTCATCCATCTATCCATTCATCCCTTTACCCTCTCATCCATCCATCCATCCATCCATCCCTTTTCCCTCCCATCCATCCATCCATTCATTCACCTAACCATCCATCCATCTCTTCACTCTCAGATCCCATACATCCATCCCTTCACCCTTCTATCCATCTATCCATCCATCCATCCATCCATCCCTTCTCCCTCCCATCCATCCATCCACGCATCCGTCCCTTCACCCTCCCATCCATCCATCCATTCATCCACCCAACCATCCATCCATCTCTTCACTCTCAGATCCCATCCATAAATTTACCCTTCCATCCATCCATCCATTCCTTCACACTCCCATCCATCCATCCATCCCTTCACCCCATCCAGTCATCCACACATTCATTCCTTTACCCTCCCATTCATCCATCCATCCCATCACCCCATCCATCCATCCCTTCCTTCACACTCCCATCCATCCATCCATCCCTTCACCCCATCCACACATTCATTCCTTTACCCTCCCATTCATCCATCCCTCCCTTCACCCTCCCATCCATTCATCCATCCCTGCACCCACCCTTCCATCCATCCATCCGTCCATCCCTGCACCCATCCATTCCTTCACCCTCCCATCCATCCATCCATCCATCCTATCACCTTTCCATTCATCCCTTCACCCTTCCATCCATCCCTTTACCCACTATCCTGTCATCCATCTATCCATTCATCCCTTTACCCTCTCATCCATCCATCCATCCATCCATCCCTTTTCCCTCCCATCCATCCATCCATTCATCCACCCAACCATCCATCCATCTCTTCACTCTCAGATCCCATACATCCATCCCTTCACCCTTCTATCCATCTATCCATCCATCCATCCATCCCTTCTCCCTCCCATCCATCCATCCACGCATCCGTCCCTTCACCCTCCCATCCATCCATCCATTCATCCACCCAACCATCCATCCATCTCTTCACTCTCAGATCCCATCCATAAATTTACCCTTCCATCCACCCCTTCACCCTTCTATCCATCCATCCATTCCTTCACACTCCCATCCATCCATCCATCCCTTCACCCCATCCAGTCATCCACACATTCATTCCTTTACCCTCCCATTCATCCATCCATCCCATCACCCCATCCATCCATCCCTTCCTTCACACTCCCATCCATCCATCCATCCCTTCACCCCATCCACACATTCATTCCTTTACCCTCCCATTCATCCATCCCTCCCTTCACCCTCCCATCCATTCGTCCATCCCTGCACCCACCCTTCCATCCATCCATCCGTCCATCCCTGCACCCATCCATTCCTTCACCCTTCCATCCATCCATCCATCCATCCTATCACCTTTCCATTCATCCCTTCACCCTTCCATCCATCCCTTTACCCTCCCATCCATCTATCCCTTCACCCTCCCATCCATCCATGCATCCATCCCTCTCTTCACTCTTCCATCCATCCATCCATCTTATCACCTTCCCATCCATCCCTTCACCCTTCCATCCATCTCTTCACCCTCCCATCCATCCATTCATTCATTCATCCACCCAACCATCCAACATCCGGTTGATCATCTTACTGGCCCTCCCTCCATCTCTTTCACTAACTAGTTATTTCTTTAGCTACTCCTCCGAACTTGTCAGATCACGTAATGTTACTCCCTCATGGGTCGTTGTTATGTTATGTCTGTTAAAGCACAGTTATTGTCCATTCATTCATCTCTCTCTGTCTCTGTTTGTGTGTGTGTGTGCTGTAGGAGTGAGTACAGGGGGCAGGGTGAACCCCCAGGACGGCGTGGTGTTGGACTCCACTAAGCTGATAAACGAGTGGAGTCACATTGACCTGCGCTCCCCCGTGTCCCAGTCTCTCCACCTCCCGGTGTGGGTGGATAACGACGGAAACTGCGCCGCGCTCGCTGAGAAGAAGTTCGGCCACGGGAAGGGCGTGGAAAACTTTGTCACCATCATCACAGGGACGGGTGAGGACTCTTGCGCTGTACTCCCTCGCTAAGATGATGATGATGTGTGTCTGTGTGTGAGATAAATAGTGTGTGTCTGCACAGGAATCGGAGGCGGGATCATCCATCACGGCGAGCTGATCCACGGCAGTACGTTCTGCGCAGCGGAGCTCGGACACATCATGGTGTCTCTGGACGGACCGGAGTGTTCCTGCGGGAGTCGCGGCTGCGTCGAGGCCTACGCGTCTGGGCTAGCGCTGCAGCGAGAGGCTAAGAGACTGCACGACGGTAAGACGCAGCCGTGTCTGTCAGCTTTCTGTAGGCCAATCAGGAACGAGTGTTTTAACGATGTGTCATTTACAGAGGACCTGCTGCTGGTCCCGGGGATGAGTGTGAACAACAAGGAGCAGGTCAACGCCTCGCACCTCATACAGGCCGCTCGCCACGGGAACAGTAAAGCAGAGGCAGTGCTCCGGACAGGTGACACACACACACACACACACATGCAGTCTCTTTCTCTCCATTCTCTGGATTCACCTGTCTTTTTGTGTTTTCTTTTTTATTATCTCTTTGTCTCATTCTTTTGAACTCTCCTCTTGACGTACTGTTTCTTTTTCTATTATCACTCTTTAAAATCGCCTGTCTGTCTCTCTCTGTCTCTCACAGCGGGGACGGCTCTCGGCGTCGCGGTCGTGAACATCCTCCACACGGTGAACCCGTCTCTGGTGGTTCTGTCCGGGGTTCTGGCTCAGCACTACGAGAGCAACGTCACAAACTTCATCAGACAGCGAGCCCTCGCCTCCGCCAGAGAGGTCAAGGTCATGGCGTCTGAGCTGGACAGCCCCGCCCTGCTGGGCGCCGCCAGCATGGTCCTGGACTACACTACACGCCGCACCTACTGACGCACCACGCGCCGACACCGAGGGCCAATCTGACTCTTTCTGTTTCTTTTAATATTTCCTGAAGTCATTATTTTTCTAATGTGTTGGGGATCAAACCATTAAGAAGGAACTCCGGAAGCATTCACGGATCCTGAGGCAATCGGACAAGACGCTGAGACTCGGAACGAATCAAATGAGACGCTTAAAGACTCCGAGGCAATCAGACAAGACGCCTGGAGACTCTGAGTTAAACAAGACGAGATGCTCGGAGACTCTGAGCCGTGCAGTGTCTCGTCTGATTGATGCTCGGAGACTCTGAAGCAAATCGGACGAGACGCTCTGAGACTCTGAGCTAAACAAGACGAGACGCTCGGAGACTCTGAGCCGTGCAGTGTCTCGTCTGATTGGCTCTGAGCCTCCCTAGCTTCTTGAAGGAACTCCTACAAGTCACTTTATGACTCTGTGCCAAAATAGTGAAGGCTCACATCCAACCATGTGCAACAACCCGAGAGCCAATCAAACAACACACAGCGAGACGACCAGTCAATCAGAAAGCTTGTAGAGTATTTAAGACCAAACAGACACTAGACATTCTGAAATTTCTTTAATTTAACTGGAATTTTTTAAAAAAAACATGCAACAAAGTAATTCTTGTACATTTTTGGTTATATATTTATTTTGTAATTATTTGTGCTCGGCTCCGCCCCCTCATGCTGGCCTTTGCCCTTTGGTGCCTTTGAACAGTATTTGGGATCAAACAATATGAATACGAAGTGATTTTTAATGTGAATTTGTTGAAGGAACGCGTCACGCAGGACTGCTATAGCGATCGGTTAGCATGTGTTAACTAACGCGAGCTTTTAAGATTTTATCTGAAACCTAGATGGTGGACAGTTTTTTTTCTCTCCCTTTGTCTCTGTCTTTCTCTGTCTCTGTCCCTCATGTGTTTGTAGACTTTCCTGGTCTGATCGTTGTTTACATGGACCTGATAAGCTCTGTGAAGAAAAGCCGCGCGATGAAGGAAGACAGTGTTACTTCATGTGTCGTATCCCTGAGGCCGCGTCCCCATTCTGTCCCGCACACTCCCTCGCCCTCTTTTCCTCAGAGGTGTGCACTTGACTGTGCTGCGCGTTCCGTTACTTAATTCGAGAGGACAGGACGACGAGTGTGCGTGTTTAAACACAAACAGAACTGACGCACAGACAAATGCATCTGGTGTGTAATCATGTAATCTAGGGCGGGGCTTAACTTAAATTCTATTAGCCAATCACAAGCTGTACTTTGTGTTAGCATAATTACACCGAATGTTATTTGGCTCAATAGCAAACATCGCTAGCAATTAATGAAAGAACTTCATCCAGTTTTATTTTTAAACTAAATCTGTTGTTAGCTTGGCAATTAGCCACGCTTAGCTGGTATTATAAAAGTACAGTATTTTTTTTTTAACAAATATCTTCTCATTTGAAGATATGACTGATGAGAAAAGTGAAGCCCCGCCCCTGGTTACTCACCGATGCCCCCATTACTCAGTGTTTTCTTGTACTGTCACTTTAAACAAAGTTCCACCAATCGCACGTGTTCTCTTGTTATACTATCCATGAAGGTCATTATTCTAATAAAGCGATCTGCTCAACGGAATTGTGTTTTTGTTTGGTTTTTTTTTTACATGTAAAATGGTTGTAATTTTCATTTTAAAAATTATATAATATGTATATGTGGAATTTTTTAAAAGAGGGATCAGGATTTTGTTTTTCAGGAGTTATTTATCGCTTATCAGCTGTTTTAGCTAACTAGCTAGGAGTCTGGTTTCCTGCAGTAATTTGCATACTGGATGGTGATTGGTTGGGAAATGTTTTGTGACATCACATTCAGAGATGAAGTATCGCCTTCCCTGGTGTTGTAGTCAATGATTTGAGTGGAGGTTAGGCCACGCCCATTTAATAAGTGCAGTCAGCTGCTTTTTGAGGGTTTGATCACATTTTTTCACGTTTAATTTTTATTTTTTTACATCGTGTCATTTGAATGTCAACGACGATTTGAAAGAGGTCGTTATTCATTACAGTGTATTTTTAAAATACGTTATTTAACTATGCTTAAATGCCATGAAATGTTAATATTTAACTAGCTCAAGTAAAAACCCCTCCTGCTTAGATAAACACTTTGAGACGGGGAAGCAGGATGTTGCTGATATTATCAGGATGTTTCATAAAGGGATGATACACACCGCACTGAAGAACAACCCAACCATAAAGCTTTTACAATTGTTCTTTATTGATTGATAAAGCTGGAACTACTGACGTCTAAATCTAATATAAAAATAGTGTGCCACTATGGATTCAGCTTTCTGTTTCTATACCAGCCCTTTACCGTGGTGTAGCATCTCCTCTGATTTTCAAAACAGTTTAAAGACCAAGTCTGGAGTTTTTCCTGATATACAGTACAGCTGCTGTTCTCTATCGGTGAAAGATCTCAAATTAAAATTTTATTTGTCACATACACAGTACGATATGCAGTGAAATGCTTAGACAACTGCTCGTGACCTAAGAATAAAATAATAGGAAATAAATATGAAAATTAAAATAAAGGGTAAGTTTAACTAGGGAAGAATAAAATAAAAATATACAAATAAAAGTTAAAAATAAAATAACTGTACACAAAAATACACAATATAGAAAATATATGGAGAATATATGAAAAAAAATGTAAAACAATAAGAGCGGCTGTATGCACTTATACACCGCCAAACCATCAGAGATGCTTTCTTTTGAACTGAGCTCTGATAACACGCTGGAAGGTCTCCTTCCTCTTTAGCCCAGAGAACATGGCCTCCATGAGCATCCAACAAAGGTCTTCAGTTTTGTCCCTTGCACACAGAGGTTTCTCCAGTTTCTCTGAATCTTTTGGCGATGTTAAACGCTATAGACGATGAGATTTGCAAAGCCTTTGCAATTTGATGTTGAGGAACTTTTTAAAGTCTTCCACAATATTTTTACGCACTCTTTCACAGATTGGAGAGGTTCTGCTCATCTTCACTTCTTTAAAGCCCTGATGCTAGACGCTGTCCCTGCTTCAGAATGTCTTGCTTTATCAGCCATTGTTGCCTCTGTCCCAACTTTTTTGACACCTGTAACAGGCATCAAATTTGAAATAAGCTCATTTTGTGCATAAAAGTGTAAAAGCTCTCTCTTTAAACATATCTTATGATCTCTGTTATATTGTAAACATATTCTAAATATTGGCCCATGTAGGGGTTTTTTTTCATAAAAAATTTTCTCAACTTTTTTGTAAATTTGGGTTGTAAAAGTCCACTACACAGGGTATGAAATAAGGACTACCACACAGTGAAATGTCTTCTTCACATATCCCAATTAGGAAACTGGGTTCAGAGCGCAGGGTCAGCCAGCTTATAGCACCCCTGGAGCAGATAGGGCTAAGGGCCTTGCTCAAGGGCTCAACCATGGCAACTTGGCAATGCTGGGGCTCGAACCCCCGATCTTCTGATCAGTAACCCACAGCCTTAACAGACAGCCACCACAGCTAAGACTTTCCATTCACTTTACTACAATTGCATTACATCCTCAAGTGCACCAAAGCAACTCTGATCAGATAATGGTTTGTGGAACCAACCGGAACCCCTGAAGTCGGCCGCCTAGATAAGGTGTATCAGGCATTGGACTATGGCTCGGAAGGTCCCAGGTTCAAATCCCACGACCACCAAGTTGTTCCTCTTGGGCCTTGATCTAGGCCCTTAACCCCCTCATTACACTCAGATGTATTATGAGATTTAAAAAATCTTCACAATGCTCATGGGATGTAAGCGAGAACATGTGCACACGTCCGACTTGGAAGTTGTGTTTCTCATGAGATGTTCCATTTCTTCTTTTCTCTCATCACATGCCTTCATGTCTTTTATTCTTGTCTCTTTATTTCTTGTATCGTCTCTCTTTTAAATCCTGTTGTGTCAGTTATTGCCTTTCTTCTTCTCTTACAATAGACGAAAAAGAAAACCACGTTTCCACTAAAGGCACACCTTTAAAACCTGAACCGCGGGGCTAATTCTTACAACAAAAGAAGAGATGAATAAAAGAATGCGCTGCTTTGTGTGGGAGATGTTCTTCTGTGTTTCTTACACGAAAGAATGATCTCGACAAATCCCCTGCAGTCGCTCAGAACCACACCACGGCTGCACGCTCTCTGGACACGACAATGGAGTTACGTAACAACAACCTGAGGATCTGCATTTCTGTCGTCACATCTCGCAGGACGAGCTTCTGCCTGACTTTTGTTCTGGTTTCAGGAATGACTTATTGAAATCTAAAAATAAGATTTTCTTTCTTATGTTAGGGTAAATATTATGTTATCTTTTTCTTCTGTATATAACTTTCCCATGCAAAAAAAATGCATGAAAAATCACGTAGCTTGAAACCAATTATGTTGAAGGCGCGACTGGTATCGTGAGTTGACTATTTCGAAACAGTTTCCGCTAACTGAAAAAATACCCTTAAACTTGCTTTACTCGGCTTTTCACTGACGCAAACAGGTTTTGAACGGCTCCTTTTGAACTTTTGCCAAAATTTCTTGCTAAATTTCATATTTTAAGGTGAAGATCTGTAAGGGAAGGCATTTTATAGAATTTTAATAATATAACCATAGAATATAGATATATTATGATCTATGATGATGATACTGTATATGATATGATCGTATTATTATTCAAATATTATCATATAGGTATGTAACAAATAGCAATATATTTAGTATTCAAATATTCATACAAGTTTTTCTTTTCCTGAAGTGTGAACATTCTTTATAATCGTGATTCTGACTCTGTATTTAACTAAATAGTAAGATATAGTAAAAACATATAAGCTCTGATATTATTTCAGAAATATATATATATATATATATATATCTTCAAAGTTTTACACAAAAATCTTTTACTTTATAAATGTAACAAATCTAATTAAATCAAACAGTTACTTCATTTGTCTAATCTTAAGCCATTTGTTAAATTAAAATTTCCTTTGGGATGAATAAAGTATCTATCTATCTATCTATCTATCGTGTTTTTGTGATATGAGTTTAATAGATGTTTGTTGTTGGTGTCGACCTGGTCCCAGTCTGGATCCTGGTTTCGATCCTTTGTATCGGATCAGCACCACATTTACATAAAACAAATAATTACCAGTTCACTAAAACTCACTTGCTCAGTTGTTTACTCACATGTTTATTATGTTTTTTTTTTTTTTTCAGGAAGATTTCACACACACACACACACCTGATAGGATAACCTTTTACACGTTTACACTCTATTTTATTAGATTAAACTCATTTTGGTTAGTAAATCAGTGATGTGTCTGCCTCAGTTCTAAGATTTTACTCTAAAAATAAAATACAGGAAAAACCTGCAGGTTGTGTTGGGGGCGTGGCCATCAGAGTGTCACGTGCCGAACAGGGACTCTAAATATGAAAGCATGGCGGGCGTGGCTTCGTGAACAAACCCGGAAGTCCTGGCGCTGTCACTCCGTGTGTGTGTGTGTGTGTGTGAGAGAGTGTGTGTGAGTGTGTGAGACTCTACCGGTGTGTGAGCTTTAGTCTTACAGGTGTTTCTGTACAGTGTGTGTGTGTAGTGTGTGTTTGTAGTGTGTGTGTAGTGAAGATGCCCGTGCAGTTCGCGCTGTGTCCCGGCCGCATGATCGGAGCGGATCATCCGTGTTTTATCATCG
The DNA here is from genome assembly GCF_024256425.1 of Clarias gariepinus. Taxonomy (NCBI): domain Eukaryota; kingdom Metazoa; phylum Chordata; class Actinopteri; order Siluriformes; family Clariidae; genus Clarias; species Clarias gariepinus. Next base: position 1,316,692 of record NC_071119.1, read on the forward strand.
CGGAGATCGGACAGAATCACCAGGGGGACATCGAGATCGCCAAGAAGATGATCAGGATGGCCAAAGTAAGAACATCTCGCCCGCGTTACGTCACAGGAAATCAGCCGATTCTGCAGCTTTAGTCCGGTTTATTTTCATTTTCATGGTTAAAGTTAAATAAGTGTTAAAAGGTCATTTTTTAAGAAAATAAGTTTTATTTTGGATTGACTGGTTAAAACCCGAGCCCCTTTTTTGTTCTAAATTAAACATTTTATATTAAAGAAGAATAAAATCAGATCGAGTGGGCGTGGTCACTGACCACTAGTCATTGGACGCTTGCGTCACTGGGAGGCGGGTCTTGTGTGACTGGGGGCGGGTCTTGTGTTTCTGGGGGCGGGTCTTGTGTTTCTGGGGGCGGGTCTTGTGTTTCTGGGGGCGTTCCTAATCATCATATCCATCATCCCCGCTGCTTCTCGGACTGACGCGTCAGTTAATTCATTATTATAATCATATAAATTTAACAGTAATGTAATTCAAATCTACTTCAAAAATATTATATATAAATACAGACTCAGGAAAAAAATATACACACTCCAGGAAAAGAAAAACTTACATCTATTGCTATACATTATATATATATATATTAATATACTGTATATGATGCTATAATAATATTTTATTAAAATTATATACACATCATACTATTTACATATTTATGTTGTATTTATTTCTACTGTATTTACGCTTATATTTATATATCCTAAAGTTTTTCATTACATTACTGTTAAAATTTTATATCATTTACACACACATACACCACATAAATCATAAATTGGCTAAAATATAAACCTGACGTTCTAGTGTCTCACATGTAGCACACATTATTATATAAATATAATCTGAATATAATAATTTTTACATTGATAATCGAGATGAAGCGGCCGATCGGTCGAGATGGGCGATCTACAGATCAGCCTCGGATATAAACCTGTCGGTACAGAACGCACAAGCTTTAGAGTGAGAAAGTGAGAAAACTTAATTAATGTAACTCGTTCTTTATAACATTACTCATTAAAGGTTTAGAAACGCTACAAAGTCGGTGGAAAATGTAACATCCGATCTGGATATTTATAAAATCATGATACTAATAGAATTGTGATTGTAATAGAATCGGTGCGGAGGTGTCCAGAGAATATGATATGTGGTATTAATGTGGATTAAAATCTGGTGTATAACTGGGTGTAAATGTGGTGTGAATGCTGTGCAGGAGTGCGGTGCGGATTGTGCGAAGTTCCAGAAGAGTGAGCTGGAGTACAAGTTCAATAAACACGCACTGGAGAGACCGTACACCTCCAAACACTCCTGGGGGAAAACGTACGGAGAGCACAAGCGGCACCTGGAGTTCACACACGAGCAGTACAGGGAGCTGCAGCGCTACGCTCAGGACGTCGGGATCTACTTCACCGCCTCGGGCATGGACGAGGTCAGGGGTCTCTGTCTCCGTCTCTCTCTCTCTCTTTCACACACACACACACACACACACACACACACACACACACACACACACATACACAAAACATCACCACAACACAAAATAATGCTAGAAAAGCATATTTCCAACTTTATTTATTTATTCTTCAGATAATCATGTATAAGAAAAATTACAGATGGTAGAGACCTCTACTGTACATTAACCCCGTAGCAGAGTTTCAGTTGTGTGAGTTTAAGTAATGAGCGCCCCCTGCTGGTTACAGAGTGATTAGCTCTCCACTCGTATCTCGTTGTTCCTGTAGATGGCTGTGGAATTTCTTCATGAACTCGACGTGCCTTTCTTCAAAGTCGGCTCCGGAGACACCAACAACTTCCCGTACCTGGAGAAAACAGCTCAGAAAGGCGAGGCTCTTTTTCTACGCTTCAGTACAAAAAAAAGTTATATTATTTATCATAAATAAGTGCATTCTTTGATTGATGTATATATATGTGTGTGTTTTCTCCCCAGGTCGTCCGATGGTGGTCTCCAGCGGGATGCAGTCTATGGAGACGATGAGGCGTGTGTATCAGACAGTGAAGAAACACAATGAGAATTTCTGTATTCTCCAGTGTACCAGCGCCTATCCTCTCGAACCCGAGCACGTCAACCTGCGTGTCATCACGGTAACACCGCTCTGTGTGTGTGTGTATATTTAAATATAAATATGCATGTATGTATGTGTAATAAAATATTTACACTTATTCCCACAGGAATACCAGAAAGAGTTCCCGGACATCCCGATTGGTTACTCGGGTCATGAGACGGGCATCAGCGTGACTGTGGCGGCCGTGGCCCTGGGGGCGAAGGTGGTGGAGCGTCATGTGACCCTGGATAAGACCTGGAAAGGAAGTGACCACTCTGCCTCGCTCGACCCCTCTGAACTCGCCGAGTTGGTACGATCCATCCGAATCGTGGAGCGGGCGCTAGGCAGTGGTGCAAAACATATGCTGCCCTGTGAGGTGCCTTGCCATGACAAAGTGAGCAAACACACACACACACACACATACAAGGGTTAGCGAGTGGTGTATAGTAAGTGAGTGAGTGACCCCCCCCTCCACTTCTCATTCTATCTCTGTAGCTGGGTAAGTCTTTAGTGGCGAAGGTGGCGATCCCTAAAGGAACCGAGCTGACCCTCGACATGCTGGCGGTGAAGGTGGCCGAGCCAAAGGGCATCGCACCGGAGGACATTTTCGAGCTGGTGGGAAAGAAAACGCTGAAGGACATCGGCGAGGACGAGAGCGTCACCGAGGATGCGGTGGAGAACCACGGCAAACGAGCTAAAGTGTAAAGCACCTCGAACTGTCCTGTGTGACGCTGATGGCCTTCAGCCATATGAGGATCGCCGCAGTGCTGCCAGCAGGGGGAGCTGCAGAATACCGCTTGATAGTGTCACTGAATAAAGAATAAAATCCAAAGCAGACCGGTGTCCTGTCTTCACTTGTTCGTCTTCTTCTTCTTTGTCTTTAGGCTGTTCCCTTTCAGGGGTCGCCACAGCGAATCATCTGCCTCCATCTAACCCTATCCTCTGCATCCTCTTCTCTCACACCAACTAACTTCATGTCCTCTCTCACTGCATCCATAAATCTCCTCTTTGGTCTTCCTCTAGACCTCCTGCCTGGCAGTTCCAACCTCAGCATCCTTCTACCGATATATTCACAATCTCTCCTCTGAACATGCCCAAACCACCTCAATCTGGCCTCTCTGACTTTATCTCCAAAACATCTAACGTGGGTTGTCCCTCTGATAAACTCATTCTTAATCCTATCCACCCTTGTCACTCCCAAAGAGAACCTCAACATCTTCAGCTCTGCTACCTCCAACTCTGCCTCCTGTCTTCACTTGTTCGTCATCGTGAGAAACAGTATTTCTCACACACACACACTTGCACACACTAAGATCAATTTTTATCATTTCATAATCAAAGTTTATATTTCTGGCTTTGAAAACCAAATTCGACATTATGTTTAAACTTTACTTACGTTCAAAGTTTAGATTCTCTATAATGCTTCATTTATTTAATTTTAATTTTATTTGTCTTTCTTTATATTTTTAGTCTTTTCTTTTGTCTTTTCTACTTTTTCTTTCTTTCTTTATCTTTTCCAGCACCTACGGTTCAATCTGACTTTCTTTATTTCTCTAATCCTGTCCCATGCACTTTGTTTCATTTCTTTCAACCGTCTTTTTTTCTTTTTCATTTCCATATCTTTTCCCTTCCCTTTCTATCTGTCCGAACCAACTGAATTTCCCTTTATTCACATTTCCACTTTTCTAATTAAAAAAAAAAAAGCCCCCTTTCCTCTGATAGCCCTAACTAAAATCCAGTGGAACCTTCAAAAGTCACCTCATTAGTAAATAAAGTCCACCTGTGTGTATTTTAATAAATACAGCTGTTCTGTGAAGCCCTCAGAGGTTTGTCGGAGGACATTAGTGAACAAACAGCATCATGAAGCCCAAAGAACACACCAGACAGATCAGGGATAAAGTTGTGAAGAAGTTTAAAGCAGAGTTAGGTATCCCAGCTTTGAACATCTCACAGAGCGTTGTTCAATCCATCATCTGAAAATGAAAAGAGTACGGCACTTTACACCTACCAAGACATGGGCGTCCACCCAAACTGACAGGCTGAGCTAGGAGAGCATTAATCAGAGAAGCAGCCAAGAGGACCATGGTAACTCTGGAGAAGCTGCAGAGATCCACAGGTCAGGTGGGAAAATCTGTCCACAGGACAACTATTAGTGGTGACCTCCACAAATCTGGCCTTTGTTGAAAGAAAGCCATAAGAAGTCAGTTTGCAGTTTGTGATGAGCAAATGTGAAAGAAGGATTGGTGGTCAGATAACACCAAATTAAACTTTTTTGCAGTGGAAAACTAACACTGTGAAACATGGTGCTGGCAGCATCATTTTGAGAAGATGCTTTTCTTCAGCAGAAACAGAAGATGGTGGGAAGATGAAAGGAGCCAAACACAGGACAATCTTAGAACACAATCCTGTTAGAGTTTTATCGTTTTTCTTCCACTTCACAATTATGCGCCGCTTTGTGTTGGTCTGTCACATAAAATCCAAATAAATATATTTACATTTGTGGTTGTAATGTGACAAAATGTGGAACAGTTCAAGAGCTCATATATGTTCTTCATTCACTGATTGTCTGTACAGCTTTATCCTGTATACAGGGCGGGCCTGGAGCCTACACTTAGGGCACGAGGGGGTACAAGTTTACCACAGGGAACACACACACACTACAGGCAATTTGGGAACGCCAGTTAGACTAATGTGCATGTTTTTGGACTGTGGGAGGAAACCGGAGAAAACCCACCAAGGATGGGGAGAACACGCAAACTCTACACACACCGACCCCGGACGGGTGGGAATCGAACCTGGACCCTGAAGGTGCAAGGCGACAGTGCTAACCACTGTGCCACCGTAGTTTTCTTAAGAAAAAATCCATATGATGTATAAAAATTAAGTGCAATAATTTTTATTAACCTTTTTAACGTGTAGTGTGTGTGTGTGTGTGTGTCACATTTGCACAGCACATATATGAGGTAAATAATAATGGAAACACGAACGCTATGTATTAATATTATTATCAGCATTAACCAAATTATGTCTTAATAAAAGTCATAGTTTAAATCTGAACGGCGCTGATTTACATCCTGAGGTAAAAACAGTAAAAAAAAAACGAGAAAAACGTTAAACGCGGGCTGAGAGAAAAACTGCACCTAGGGGGCGGTAAAGTGTACGTTCTGGATGCTAAGGCTACGTTGAAGCAAGATTTTCCTACTGCGCATGCGTTAGATCACGGGACACGGTTTAGTCATTCCATTGGTGGAGCGCACGCGTATCAATTCGCCCATTGGCTTAGAAAGGTGTCAATCAGACTCTCGCAGCGCTGATTGGACAGGCGCGGAGGTTTCCGTTATTACTGTAGTCACCTGAGCCTCCTCCAGTGACACCGCCAGTCTGTGAGCCGTCGGCCCGACTCTGTGGATCAGTGTGTGTGAGAGAGAAGAGTGTGTGAGCGCGGGATGAACATGGATGATTTCGACATGCTGAGCGCGGGGAACGGTGTGGCCGCTGAGCAGCACCAGGAGGACGAGGACCCCGCGGCGGCGTTCCTCGCCCAGCAGGAGAGTGAGATCGCGGGCATCGAGAACGAGGAGGGCTTCAGCATCCTGGACGGAGGAGAGCTTCCACCGGGCCTCAGCGACATCAACGGTCAGCGGGTTACCTCACGACTGTCTCACTAGCCTCGTCTCTGAGCGACGGGGGGGAAATTTTATTCATTATATGTGTAAAAAAATAACAAATATTGCGTCAAAACTGACGCCGTTGGTTTGCGCATGCGCAGGGACGGCTTAACAGTTAAATCCTCCAGATCGGTTAGTTGGCGCTGATGGATTTCTGCGCATGCGCACAAAAACAAACAGTGCTGTGTTTCTCTGTCTCTCTCTCTCTCTATATATATACACGTATATAAATGTATAATTACATCGCAGGGCATTATGGGTGGTCAGTTTTTGGCTTGTTTACTAAATAGTAATAATAATAATGATAGTAATTATAAGGAAAAAAACACACACTGCTTCCTGTCCCAGATCATGTGACTTTTAATTGCTGCAGGAAATTCGAAGACGTTTAGTTTGATGTGTTTAGACGGCTGCGCTCCAGGATTTCCTGCTTCCCCTGCCTGGGCTGAAACCGAGCCGAAATGCCCTGATGGTGGTGATGATGAGGAGTGTGTCATTAGAAAGGAGAGGACCTTTGAACGTGTGTGTGTGTATGTGTGTGGGGTAGTGATTAACCAGGCTGATTGAGCTTTGACACTCTTTATGATGAAGGTGGAGTGCAGGTGAGACGAGACGAGACGAGGTGAGGTGTGTGTGTACCTGTGCAGCGTGGCGTAGGTCAGACTCAGCTTAAATAAGTAATGATGAGAGATGTTATTTCATCTCACACACACATATATGCAGAAGAAACCAGCGACCTCATGACATTACAGCCAGTGGAAACTCTTCTCACACACACTTGCGTCTCCTTTTCGGTAAAGAAAACCTGTTCTGGATTTGGTCTACTTTCTCCACTTTCTAAAAAAGTGGGTGTGGTTTAAAAAGATCAAATTATGCTAAGCTCCGCCCTGCCTCTCTCGACTCTGAGGTCACATGTCTGTCCTCGATACACTTTTTTAGTACGGCATTTGAAAGCTGATGTAAGTAAGGAGTGTGTCATTATAGGAGAGTGTGGGGAAATGGAGAGATCCGTCAATCATGTGCTCGTTAGAATATTAGGCCACACCCATCCGAGTGTCATTCTTTTAACTTTCCTCTTTCCACTTAAATGTGCGATGAAGAATCTGTGTGAGAAGAGTGTGTGTGTGTGTATATGAGTGTATGTGTGAGGGTTATGTAACATTTCCTGCTAAAAGTGAAGTACTGATGGAGGAGGAGAGAGAAACAGAGTGTTTCCTGTCGAGTCAGCGCTTCAGCTCACGCACCATAGTTGTGCAAAATCAGCACATCGAGAGAGGTGTAAGCCTTTGACCTCCTTTGACCTCTGACCTTGATTTCTTTCTTTGTCCTCTCAGGTGGAGTGCTGAATGGAGATCTACATGAGGTGCACACACACACAAACTTACTTAAAGACAAACTATTAAAACTTTTAATAACAAATAATTAAAGAGAAATGTTAAGCTGTGAGACAGCATGATGTTCAGACTGTGTGTGTGTGTGTTTGCGCAGACTAACGGCCCCTCCGACCTGTACGCTGCCATCTCCAGCGTGGACCGCATGCAGGCGGAGCCTGAGAGCCTGCGCAAGTGGAGGGAGGAGCAATGTGACCGGCTGGAGGAGCTGGGTAAGAGTGGGTGCGGTCACTGACAACATGGGCGTAAAAGTAAGGGATGGACTGGGAGAGGAGGAGGAGGAGGGGGGGAGGAAGAGGAGGAGAAACGACAAGATAATACAGAAGAGAGAGAAGTAAATATTCATAATTGGAAGAAAGGTGTGAGAGTTAATTAATGTGTGTGTACACAGATGAGAACTCCCGTAAACAGGAAGTGGAGTGGAAGGAGAAGGCGAAGGAGGAACTGGAGGAGTGGCACGCTCGCCAGGAGGAACAACTCGCCAAGACTAAAGTCAACAACAGGTACACACACACGCACACACACACTCACTCGTATACACTCATGTATACACTGTGTTCCAAATTATTATGCAAATTGGATGTAAGTGTCATAAGCATTAAATGTTTAGTTTTTAAATTAAACTCATAGATGTTGTTGTGTCTCAGAGCTCTTTGGATCACTGAAATGAATCTCACACACCGGTGATAATTAGTTTCCCAGATGAGCCCAATTAAAGGAAAAGTACTGAAGAAGGTTGTTCCACATTATTAAGCAGGCCACAGATTTCAAGCATTATGGGAAAGAAAAAGGATCTCTCTGCTGCCGAAAAGCGTCAAATAGTGCAATACCTTGGACAAGGTATAAAAACATTAGATATTTCATGAAAACATAAGCGTAATCATCGTACTGTGAAGACATTTGTGGCTGATTCAGAGCAAACAGACGGGTTCAAGCAGATAAGAGGCAGAATGAGGAAGGTTTCTGCCAGACAAATTCATCGGATTAAGAGAGCAGCTGCTGAAATGCCATTAAGAAGCAGCAAACAGGTATTTGAAGCTGCTGGTGCTTCTGGAGTCCCGCGAACCTCAAGGTGTAGGATTCTTTAAAGGCTTGCAGTTGTGCGTAAACCTACTATTCGGCCACCCCTAATCAATGCTTACAAGCAGAAACGGTTCCAGTGGGCTCTGGCATACATGAAGACAAGTTTTTAAACAGTCTTGTTTACTGATGAGTGTCATGCACCCCTGGATGGGCCAGATGGATGGATGGTTGGTGGATGGCCACCATGTCCCAACAAGGCTGCGATGTCAACAAGGAGGTGCCGGAGTCATGTTTTAGGCCGGAATCATGGGGAGAGAGCTGGTAGGCCCCTATAGAGTCCCTGACAGTGTGAAAATGACCTCTGCAAAGTATATTGACTGACCACTTTTTTCCATAGTACAAAAAGAAGAACCGTGCCTTTCGTAGCAAAATCATCTTCATGCACGACAATGCACCATCTCATGCTGCAAAGAATACCTCTGTGTTATTGGCTGCTATGGGAATAAAAGATGAGAAACTCATGGTGTGGCCACCATCCTCCCCTGACCTCAACCCTATTTAAAACCATTGGAGCATCCTCCAGCAAAAGATCTATGCCGTTTGGGAGGCGGTTCACATCAAAACAGCAGCTCTGGGAGGCTATTCTGACATCCTGCAAGAAATTCAAGCAGAAACTGTCCAAAAACTCACGAGTTCAATGGATGCAAGAATTGTGAAGGTGATATCAAAGCAGGTGTCCTATGTGAAGATGTAACATGCCCTGTTAGGATGTTTTTGATTGAGAGAGTTTTTAATTTCAGTAAATGTGACCTCCTAAAGCTGCAAATTAAACAAAAGCCCATTTTCAGTTCTTTACAACCTATAAAATGTTTTAACTCTGTTGTGCATAATAATTCGAATCAGTGCATTTTCATTTTTTTTTTTTTTTTTTAAATAAATATTATCATTAGGTTTGTACAATAAAATTCAAATGATACCCTAATGTTTAATGAATTGAAAATTATACTGACTGTCATTTGCAATGACTTATTATGAAAACCAGGAAAAGATATCATTTGCTTCATAATTTGGAACATGGTGTATATACACTAACACACTTTCAAACACACATTCGTACCCCATGCACACATGCTCACAACACACACAGTTGTGTATATACCCACACGCACGCATAGATGTATAATATACACAATGTACCCACACAGACTATTAGATACACAGTGGCTGGGTCAGTGATGCATATAACACACACACACACCAGGTTACCGCCCACAGTAGTGTCACTCACCCCTACATTATCTACAGCATTAGCTCAGCGCTAACCTACACTCGGGTCCTGTACCACCACGACCTCACTAACACTGAGCGCTTTATCTTCTGTCTAATCCACTCTGTTTTACTAACACACACACACACACACACACACGCACACACAGATTTCTCAGTCATGTAATAATGTGTCTTTCACCTTGACTTCCCCTGATTTTCCTTTGTGTGTGTGTGTGTGTGTAAAGGCATGTGCTGATAATTAAGCAATCTTACACTCGCTATATGTATCTCACACACCCCTCTCGTCCAATCAGAATGCTCTGTGTCCTGTTTCTGCCTGTCAGTGACTGTGTTAATGAATCGTTTGATCATGATTCAGTCGGCAGGTCAGAGTTTGATTCAGTAAACAAGTCCTGATTCTGAATCATTTTATCTTGTTCAGTAGAACGCTGATTGATTCAGTGAATCATTTAAGAATTATCCTCTGAGAATATTTTATTCATGATGAGCGAGTCAGCGCTTGAATCATTTGTTCATTAATGAGGTGACTTCTCTCACATCCAGCCAGTCAGAGTTTGATTCAGTGAATCCTTCACCCATGATAGTGATTCACACTTCTCTTGTTCAGAGAGTCCTTGTTTGATTCAGTGAGTTGTTTGGTCAGTTTCATTCCTAATTTACCGAATCATTTACTTGTGATGGAGACTCACTTCTGTCTCATTTACTGAATCATTGTTTAAAAAAGAGGGAATCATTTGTTTAAATCAGAGGACCTTACACACATGATGAATCGCTCATGACAGAGTCGTTTATTCCTTAAGTATCAGGTACGGTTCAGGGAATCAGCAGATGAATCATTCAAACTGAATCGTTAAAAACAACTCATGATTTTTAAAAAAGATTTTTTTTTTTTTTTTTGGCACATGCCTTTAATACGTATATTAAACTATAACAAACATTAAGTAAGTGTGTGTGTGTGTTCTCCTTTCACTGCTTTCTATTTCTCTCTGTGTGCTCTCTCTCCTTATTGGCTGCCTCTCCTTTGGCGGACTTTTCCAGGGTTTTGGACGAGGATTTCTACAAACAGCCCTTCGCTCACCTGATCGGTTATGTGTATGTTTGCTCAACTAACATCCTTTCTCTTCCTCCTCGCGCTCCTTCACCTCCTCTTTAACACTCCTTCTCCTTTACTTTCTCCTCCTCCTCATTCCACCCCGGCTTCTCCTCCGCTTGTGTTTCGCTCAGACTCACACACGCATGACTTTCTCTAGGTGTTACCTGGTCTTTTTTTTTTTCTTTCTCTTTCTCTTCTTCGCAGTAGACGTGTGTGAGGTGTCGGTGTTGTCGTGTCGTGTGTTTTGTTACGTTCATGCAGTCGTACAGCTTTGTCATGCGCTTTGATCATTTATTTTTTGTTTCCTTCCTTCCTTTCCTTGGACAGACAGAAAAGCGATAGATCTGTTACAGAAGTGCTCGTCATGTAACAGTCAGTTAATTAGAATGTTGGCATTAGCGTTGGATAGCTGGATTAGCTGGAGTTTGCTAATACATTGGAATCTCGGGTTACGAGCATAATTCGTTCCAGAAGTGGGCTCGTATTCCAAAACACTCGTAAACCAAATTTAATAAATAAGTAATAATGGAAACTCAAATTATTCGTTCTACAGCCCAAAAAAATAAATACATAAAAATGATTAATAAAAAGTATAAAGTGAAAAATAAAACAAATTAACCTGCACTTTACCTTTAAAAAAGTAAAAAATAAATCCAGACAGATAAGTGTTTCCGTTTAAGGAGAGACTGTTTTATCGTAATCCAAGGTTTTACTGTAGTGTGCTGGTCAGTGTTCTCCTTAGAATTAGCTTTAGCCTGAGCCGTGCAGCTCTCATGTTTATCCACCATCAGAACGCTTTCCTGTAGTCATGTCGATGTAGTAATATTTCTGGTTGCCATGGCAATAGCAACTGGTTACTTTGTCTTATTTATTCTTACTCTTTTAGAAACGACGCTAAGCAACAGTAACTAAGACAAAGCAGTTTTGCTTCATTAGATCCTTTTTTAATTGACTAGTGATGACATCGGCTAAAAAATAAATAAAGAAAAAAAGTGCGATCAGGATTTGTTTATTCGCCGAAGAAGGGGAAACCTTCTGACCAATCAGAGTCCGGGAGGCGGGATTTGTTTGCAGCAGTACATCTGTACAGTCTTTTTAATCAAGGTCGCTCCGCCCATGTGAGGCCACACCTCTTTCAACGGCCATGCCCCTCTTTCTCTCTCTCTTTTTATTTATTTATTTATTTTTAAATTAAATAAAATGGTAGCAGGATCCTCCATTTAGAAATAAGATTTAATGGTGTGGTTTGTAAGGAGGTGGGCGTGGTCTTTCAGGGCTTTCGTTAGCATCACGCTAACTCTCCAGCAGATGGACGTCAGTGTGTGTGTCTTTTTTTTATTATCTATATATATATTTTTTTCTTCATCTCTTCCTGCTTCTTTTCTTTTTTTCCCCTTCCCCCCTCCTCCGCATGCACCCTACCCCCCGTCACCTCCTCCTTTTTTCTTTTCCTTTCCTATATTTATATCTGACTTGTGCTCTGTTTCTTCCTTGTGTTTCTTTTCTCTATGCACCTTTTAAGCACTCATATTAACCATCCTTGCTACCGCCTAGACCAGTTAAGTAAAAAAACTGAACGGGAGAATGATGATGATGATGATGATGAAATGGGTATTATTATTTATTACAAATTAAAAAAAAAGTAGGAGATGATTAGAAGGAAAGAGTGTGTAACTAATGAAGAAATGCTGGGTGTTGTGCTCGTGATGTATCGGTGGTTTGTGTATGTGTGTGTGTGTGTGTGTGTGAGAGAGAGAGAGAGCATTTTTTTAATATACAACACTCGCGCTTTCAGTATGTCACACTCGGCGCGCTCACACAACTAATCCAGTCTCGTCCTCCTTCATTCAGTCTCTTTGATTTTGGGGGTGTGTCCTAAACAACCAGCCAATGAAATGCTGTTTAAAACCTCCTCCTCCATCGGTTTTCTCCTGTTAACTCCTTTCTCTTCTTCTTATTGGCGTAGACGTGACTCAGAATAGTTTGTGCTTATGTGGTTATATTCCTGTTTATATATTACCTTATATGGAGATTTGTGCGCATGGCTGTATGTAAATGAGTCGGGTCAGGACAACCCACAGGTACGCAGAAGCTCGGCGTTCCTTCAAACGTTTCGTAAACCTGGTGGAAAATGTAACGTTCTCTATAATCCTGCAGGGGGCGCAGAATTCTTAAACCGACATGAGCAAATGATTTGTTTAAAATTGGACGGTGATATTGTGATGGACCGAGTTGAAGGTTGCACTCCTATAGGTTGAACCGGCACGGGGGCGGCGTGAAGATGTGGGATCGGCTCGTCATTGAAGGTTACGTTTAATGAAATAACAAAAATGAAATAAAAAAACAACCTGTAAAATAAAATGCAGAGAGATTCATCAGAGAGTATTTATTATGCTGAAAATATTTGAAGGAAGTTGCTTAGACATCTGTAATGTGTGTATGTGAGACTGAACTGTGACTAGGACAACTGTGGACGACCTGCAGCAAATCGCGACCTCAAGCTCAAGGGGACTCGGCTTATGCAGCAGGAAAACAGAAGAACAAATAAGATTAAGATCCGGACTTAAATCCGATGGAGATTCTGTGGCGCGACCTTTAACAGATAAAACCCTCAGACGTGACTGAATTTAAACAATTCTGCAGAGTAGAGCGGGCCAAATTTCCTCCACAGCGAAGTGAAAGATTCACTGCCTGTTACTAAAAACACATGATTGCAGTTAGTTGCTGCCAAGAGATGCTGTGAAGTTCACATCCTGTGTGTGTGTGTGTGTGTGTGTGTAGGTAGGTGTGGATAAGTGTGTGTGTGTATATGTGTGTGTGTAACTTGCTCTCTCTCTGCGTGTGTGTGTGTGCGTGTCCCACAGGGCAGCAGAGGAGGCGATCCTCTCGGAGGCAGATGACAGCAGTCCCGGGACGGAGTGGGAGCGCGTGGCACGACTCTGCGACTTCAATCCCAAATCCAGCAAACAGGCCAAAGACGTGTCCCGCATGCGCTCGGTCCTCATCTCACTCAAACAGAGCCCGCTCGTACGCTAGAACACACACACACTCACGCGGTTAGGGCCTGAGCCGCATCACTTCCTGTCTGCACTCACAAGTGTTAAATATACACATATATATATCATGATGATCTATATATAAATATATAAATATATATATATATATATATATAAAAAATTTAATATCTCCCAGCAGCCCCGGGGTCAGAGCTCTTGCTCACTCTCTCTTTCTCTCTCTCCCTTACACACACACACACACACACACACACACACACACACACACACACACACTTTTATCCATAAACACATCCATGTATAATAATTACAATATTCACGTTAGTGTTTGTTTCTTTAAAGGACCAAATTCCAGCATCATGATTTCTATTTACAGCTGTGTGTGTTTGTGTGTGTGTGTGTGTGTGTGTGTTATTCAATCTATGCAGGAATGATGTATAACTGTGGTGTGTGTGTGTGGTGTAGTCGTGTTGATTTAGTGTCAGGTGTTTGTGTGTGTGTGTATACGAGTGTGTAGATTATAAAGACCGGACCAGTGTATACTCTCACAGCTCGGTGTTCAGAGCCGCAGCTCGGTTCTCCTTGGTGTTGTTTTTGTCCAGATTCTGATTAAAACCCGGATGAAACCCGATCACGTCTCTTTTATCAAAGGAAACGGAGTGCAACTCTACTTACACACACACACTGATTCAGCGGATCCAAAAGAGTCAGTGTTTGAGGTTCATGAGTCCAAAGATTCTAAAAGCCATCAGAATTCCCACTGACTCAAGTGTCTCAAAGGTCTCATGAGACTCGGATCCGTTCAATAAGTGGTTCGGGAGGATTGTAATGGATTGGGGTTTCTCATCTCTACTGTGGATGAGCTCTTCTTTTTAAAACTCAGGAAAATCGATAAAACTCAAGTGGCACTGGTCAATGACCAAACAAACAAACAAAAACAATGCTTATAGGGAATTATTTTTTAGTTTTTGCTGAGGCATGTTTATACAGCTGGTTAAAACGAAATAAAATTCATTACATTCCTTAGGTTGTGCTGAAACAAAGGTTATGTCTAAGGTTAACTATACTGCACAGTCCTGAACCTTGGATATATATTTATTAAAACAGTAATGCAAAAAACTAAATAGCACAGATGTGCTGGCATCTCTCTTCCTTTCTCTCTTAATCATTCCTCACATCACAGAATAAAAAAATAACAGCATTTAAATTGTACAATATCTTTTAAAAAATATGAGAGGTTTTTTTCAGTTATATCCTTACAGTACATTTCATACATTGGAGGACTCGAAACACGTCTCATAAACTTTTCTGTCTGTCTGTCCAGTCGATTTTGAAGTCAAACCTGCTCCATAAATAAAATCAAAATGTTGAGTATAAGCAAAGTTATGAGCAGTTTAGTGTAAGATTACGTAACAGCATTTAACGCTTATTTTGGGATGAATTTAGCATTTTTCTCTCAAGGTGGAAGTGGCTAAACGCATCACTCAATCAACGCAATAGTTCACTGTGTATAGACAAAGTATTTGGAAGACAGAAACGACGGCAATACACCTAAGGCGCCAAAATCCTCACCAAACAGAAACAAAAGAGTGACACAGCATGGCTTACTTCAAAAAAAGACAAGTAAACTATAATAACTGAACCTTTAAACATAAATCGACAGATCAATGTATGTTTATTCTTCCTGTGAGAAGTTTAAAATCAGTTTGTCTCTTAAATTCCGAAACCGTGGGGCTAATAAAAAGCTGTAATGTTAAACGCTGCAATTAGGTAAAAACAAACAACAAAAAAAGGAAAAACAAACAAACACCTGCACCAATAGATATTAATTAGAAAAGATAAAGTGAATATTTTTACTGGGATTAGTTCATATTTTCACTTTGGCTGAAATAACAGCGCTGAAGTGGTATAAGTGAATTTTAACACGCTGGAGTGGTTTTAAGACAAAACTTCATCTTTATCCTTTGATCTACTTTTTCCATTTCTCATCTGTGATTCACTCTCCGATTACCGAACAGGGAGTGTATTTGTCTGAGCACCAAAGAAGGACAACTTAGTGTAAACAAGGCGTAAGATACTCAACCTTACAGAATGGGATTTCTTTGTATTAATAAGTTAGACAGAGAGTTCTGCTGTACAGAGAGACACACAGACATGGACGTGGGCTTCAACCTCAAATAATAATCATCATAATAATAATAATAATAATATCACTGATTTTATTAAAGATCAGCAGATTATTATTAGATTTAACATTTTAACCTTTTAAACTCATTGACACGTACTAACGCTAATCATATATAATTTAAACCTAAAGTAAATATTGTACTTTGTAAAGATATTAGCAATTAAAAATGATTAATATCTATAGTTTAAAACACCTACTACGTTCGCTTTGAGGCTGTGGCTAACAACACTAATAGCATAAGCAATGCTTACAATGCAAGCGGTGCTAATGGCTGCAGACATTAGGAGAATGCCAACATGAGAAACCCGTTCTTCATCTTGAACCATGATGGGAGGAGCGCCTTCAGGAGGGTGAACACCAGGAAAGTAGCAGTAGAGTCCTCAAAGCCTGCGCTGAACAGCAGGACCCATCCTGCTTCCATCAACGACTCTCCATCATCCATCATCTCTTTACTACCTGACACAGATAAATAAATATCCAAAAGGTGTGGCATGCATTTGTATTCAGCCCCCCAAGTCAATACTTAACCACCTTTTGCTGAAAAATTTCTTCTAAAACATCTTGTATTTGGCTCCATCCATCTTCCCATCAACTCTGACTAGCCTCCCTGTCCCTGCTGAAGAACAGCATCCCCACAACATGATGCTGCCACCACCATGTACAGTGTTAGTTTTCCATTACACATATTTTGCATTTAGCCCAAAAAAGTAAAATTGTGATCTCATCAGACCAGAGCACCTTCTTCCACGTTTGCTGTGTCCATCATGTGCACGTCTTATGGCTTTCTTTCAACAATAGCTTTCTTCTTGCAGCTCTTTTTCATAAAGGCCAGATTTGTGAAGGTCACCACTAATAGTTGTCCTGTGGACAGATTCTCCCACCTGAGCTGTGGATCTCTGCAGCTCCTCCAAAGTTCCCATAGGCCTCTTGGTTTGAGTTAAATTCAACAGAACAGCCATAAAACATCTCACTCAAACAAATAAAAACTTATTTTATTAGCAAAAGAAATAAGCTTTAGACAGGCAATAGAATGAAGTCAAATGTGTTGTTTAGCTAAGTGTTACAAACAAGTGGTACCCATAAAATCTGATGCCAAATCTATGCAAAGAGCATTATTTATGTCTTTATTTAACCTTTTAGCAACACATCTGAGGTAAATCGTATGATGTTATGAATGGTTCTGTCTCATTTCTAGTCCCTGTGTCTTTTTAAGTTTTCTAAATAAAGCATAAATTAGCTTATGCTAAGTCTGTATTTTCCTGATGCTAACAATAGGGTTCTCATAGATTTAACCACACATTGTGTGAGGGGTTGTGGGGATTACCCACAGTGCATTACTAGTCAAATGTAACTTTCACATAAATAAGTGTTTAGTAATTTATTATTTAAAAATGATAATTTACTAAAAATGGCTGTGCTATTTGCTATTTACTGTGCTATAAACACATCACCTGTCTGCATGTGTTTAACATTTCAATGTTAAGTTTTAGAGTTTGAATGTTAGCTTGCTAACTGCTGAACCTTTTAGTATGAGAAATATTAGCAAGCTACCAAACAAGCTACAATTCCAGTCCGTCCCTTTTGTGTCATCCCAAGACAATGTTTTTGAAACAATCACTACTCCTCTTTCAGATGTTAGCATTAGGGACATAGCGCTTTCTCTCTTCTGAAAGGTTGTCGTTATCCGTTTGCAGCTACATCTTCATTATGTTGTGGGATACTTTGGTTTTTCTCAATCTGTGATGTCATTGTTATCACTCGGGCGATTGTAAGTGGGTCTTGGTTGCTAAGGAGGATGTTGCTATGGTGTCCTTTTCTCAGCAAAATGACTTTTGGATTTCTGAGGAGGGTATAGAGGAGAAGCCAGCGAGTGCGGACCCTGCTGCCTCCTGGAAATTCTGCATAAGTAAAGGAAAGTTTGTTAAACATGTAAGAAATTTGCAAACACCACCTTTAAAATGCTGCTTGTGGTGTTAAACACCTGTGGTGTTAAACTGTGCGTATGTATTCCCAGCCGTCCTTTTCTGCAGTGCGTGTTTGAGAAGCAGGTCACAGAAACACACCAGAACTGGGTTACTGTGATGATGATCTGCTATGATCATTCCCACCCACGTACAATAGCCTGAGAACAAATTAATAAACAAACAAACAGTTGTAAATTAAGAGAATGCTTAAATATTGTACAAATGTTGTAAATGTTTTGGAACTAAGCTAGTTTGTATTTATAGCTCATAGCAATGAATAGGTTGGGGCTGCCAGACAAATTTAAAGCCTGGATTAAGCAGCATGAGTGCTGCTGCGACTCCTCGCCCTCAGTTGATCAGGCTGAGGCAGTGCTTAGACTATGCTACAAATAGGTAGGTCAAGGGAAAGACGGCACCAGACGGTCCCGAAGGAGGTCTCCTCAGGTGTGAAAGTGGCCTGCTGCAGCAAGTTAGTAAGGCACATGAACCCAAAGAGAACTGGCATTGGACTGGAAGATCACGAAGATCAGAGTTCTGGAAGGCTGAGCCAAGGTGGAAAATGTTAATTGTTCAGTAATTTTACGTCCTCCCAAGACAATCTAACCTCTTCTGCTGGGCCCTTGCAGATCCTTCAGCATGTCTGCCATGCCAGGGTAGGGGATCACTGAAACACATCTTGAGTTGCTCCCCAAAAGCCCTGGGAGAGGGATGCTACCACTGCTGTCATAATTAAGTGCTAAAAGCCATCTGTAAGGTTATTAGCACAGGGATTTCCATCTGCACGCAGCATCAACTGGCAAGGTAGACAAATGACTTTCTTACAGATGTGAAGAAGGCAAAGAAGCACCGAGGGGGGCCCCTGGCAACCCCATGGGAATGGTAGCCAAAGGTCGACCTAGAGAGACAGCTCAAATTCCCAGAGACCACGACAGTTACCACTATCAGGCCATCTATTGATTGATCTGGCTGAGAAACAACATAACAGGTGGTACAGTTGGAGTTTACTGTTCCTTTGGAAGACCAGATGGAAGAGGCCTTCAGAAGAAAGACGCCCTAATATGAGGGACTGGGAAGCAAATACTAAATCAAGGAGCTGGGGACCTCTTGCAACCTCATAGAGGTCAGATGTAGAGGCTTTGCAGGCCAGTCACTCAACCAAGCACTAAAGACTAGGGGAATTAGGGGATTGCACAACAGGAGAGCCACCAGAAACATAACAGATTCTGCAAAGAATGGGTTGGCTGGGTTGCCTGGGCAAGGGTGTCTGTTGTTGAAATACTTGAAACACCTGATGACCTCAGGTTACATCATTGATTATGTGTCTACTTTGCATAGAGAAATGTATTTTAGAAATACATTTGAACATTTAATTGCAGAACCTTTAATTACTCAATGACCCTTTAAAAAAACCCTACAAGAACCATTTCTATGTACATAGACCGCTTAATGGCTGTAAATGTTATAAGAGTGAAAAAAAAAATCATGTATGCTACTTGCTACATATAGCTAGAAGAGTTTTTGGCTTTTATATGTGTACCTTGGTCCATTGCCTCATATCCCCGCTGCATGATGGTCCTGTCAATACGTGGAACGAGCCAAGTACCTACAATGCAACTATTTAGCAGCCTGAGGATGCAGTTGCCCAACCCCATGATGACATTATAAAAGAAGAAGAAGTAGTTGAAATTGTTAAATGCTCTCCTGCAAAAAAAGAAGAAAAATCATCAGTTCAAACCACAACCTGTTCACCATGTAGTAAACTATGATGAGAACAAATTACATCATGATATCATCATGTTTAAAAAGTTCTGGATGTGGCTTGTGTAAAAAAAAAATGCAAGAACTGTGTGTTGCTTAAACACCAAACAATCTGATGAAGAGGAAGACTTCAGGTTGACCTTCTTCTCCTCAAGAGGCACATGATGCTCTAAACATGGCTTGTGGAACGATTGTGGAACTGATATTCCACATTGTTAAACTCCACTAAAGCATTGTATTATCTTAAACATAAATAAAAACTGTTATTTGTATGAGAGGAGTCAAACACTTGAGGACATAAAGGGTGTGTTACCTGTTGTTGAGTGCTAAAGGTTTATCTTTATCTTCAGGTGATAATTTGTCCTGCAGGAAGAAGATCCGAACCATCACTACCTGTACCACCACCAGAGCGATCACGATGAAGATCATCAGCCTGCAACAAACACACACCTCAGACCTTACGGACCTGCGTATCTCTAACAACACTCCACTGTGACATGGCTGTCGAAGGGTCTAGATCTCCAGCCTGAGTCCCCAAAAGAAGATCTAAACCAGCAGAACTTTTACAGTTCCACAAAAAAACCTCATACTACCAGTAGCCAAAAATAGTTTGTTCCGATGGATTAATGCAAAACCTGTTAGTCTGAGTGAAAGGATGCTCACAGGAAAGTGGCCAGGCTGGAGAACCAGGGAAGGAACCCTTCTTTCTGGATCGGTAACACAACCAGATACACGAACATTAACGCAAACATGTACTGCACGTAGTGCACAATAAGATAACCTGCGGAGGAGAATAAAGAATACACATAAGAATTAAATATTATTCAGGGCGTGTGTCTGTGTGTGTGTGTGTGTTTGTCTGTGTGTGTGGGTGGGTGTCTTTGTGTGTGTTCACTGACCCCATAGTGTGAATGCAATTTGCCAGCCAGAGTATCGTGTAATTGCAGCCTGGGGTGGAGGAGTTACTTATTTATTATTGTTATTATTATCACTATTATTATTATTATTATTATTATTAAAATACGCATGGCCACACTACTCACCACGCTAACAGCAGAGCTTGGTTTGTGAAACTTCTCTGGCAAGAAGTTCCTATTTCCTGCCCACAACCTCTTTATGTGCTTCCTGTCAATTAATCAGTGATCTCATTGGACAGTTAATTAGCCTGTGTGTATGTGTGATTGTGTGTGTTCCTGTATGTACCTGTAACAAGCCAATACATGAAAAGTGTATGTGACAGATGTCAGGGTGGTGGACAGTATGGTGGCAAACCAGGCATCTAAACAACAAACAAACAAACAAAAAACTTTAGTACTATTTTCTATACTTTATTGTGTAAGTAGACAGACAGAGAGATAAAGAGAGAGACAGACAAAAAAGTACAAGCATAGTGGCAGAGACAGAGAATCAGACAGACAGAGAGACACTTATGGTCCAGGCCACAAGGAGTGAGACACAAATAGACAGGCAAACTGACATTCAGACACACAGACAAAGATGTGGCTAACAGTCAGGCATGCTCAAGAAGACAGACAGAAAGGTATACAGAGAAACAGACAGTTACACATTCAGACAGTCAGTCAAACAGGGACAGGGAGACACTCATACAACAAAGATAATCAGACAGGCAGAGAAATTCCTACAGACAGACAGACAGACAGACAGAGAAAATCAGACAAACAAAAAGAAACTTAAACAGACAAAGAATCAGACAGACAGACGAACAGTAAGACAGACAGTGAATCAGACAGACAGACGAAGAATCAGACAGACGAAGAATCAGACAGACAGACGAATAGTCAGACAGACAGAGAATCAAACGGACAGACGAAGAATCAGACAGTCAGACGAACAGTCAGACAGACAGAGAATCAGACAGACAAACGAACAGTCAGATAGACAGACAAAGAATCAGACAGTCAGATAAAGAATCAGACAGACAGACGAACAGTCAGACAGACATAGAATCAAACAGACAAACGAAGAATCAAACAGTCAGACGAACAGTCCGACAGACAGAGAATCAGACAGACAGACGAAGAATCAGACAGACAGACGAACAGTCAGATGGACAGATAGTCAGTCAGACAGGCATAAAGGCAGAGAGTCAGACAGACAGACAGACAGAAGATCAGACAGTCTTACTCCAGGCCACGAGGCTGAACTCTTTGATGTGAGGTAACAGAGAAACCAGGAGATCCTCTGTGTTATTACTGGCTTTGGCCAAATCCTCCAGAGAGTCGATCACCACCACCAGCTCCCGAAAAATATAACCACTCAGACTGTAATCTGCCAGAGTCATCTACACACACACACACACACACACACACACACACACACACAAGATTATATAAGTTATAAGTTGATAAAGATCAAATGTAAAACTGCTTTGCGACAATCTCAAAAGCGTAATACAAATAAAATTGAATTGAATGAGAGTGAGAAGCTCCTGGTTTCACCTGATCACGTAGCACAGGAACATTATTTACACTAAACAACAAATTGTTGATAATTATGAAAATACTAAATATTTTTTTTCACCATCATTAAAAATGACAGGATATACATGAATATGCAAATTAGGAAACATCCACATGTCTTTCTACCACAGCAGAGCATCTCTAATTTTAGCCAACAGTTAACCGCTAACTGCTAGTAAGCTACCTCACGTTACCACGACAACCATCATCTGCTCAGTGATGACAGGAGATTTGATTGGTCCAGGATTGTGGAGCTTATAGGGTGACATCACAACCTGAGCTTTAACCCTAAATCAGTGTCATACTGGGGCACTGAGAATGTTGGTGTGTGAAATGGGACACACACACACACACACACACCGTGTACAGTCCGATGAGGCAGATGATGGAGGTGCCGATCATTCTGTTTGGAAATTTAAAATACGGATCCCAGTCGTACACTTTCCTCCTAAACCAGCTCTTCTGTACAGACCTGGAGAAAATATACAGGTTACACGAGGTGTGTGTGTGTGTGTGTCTGTGTGTGTTTGTGTGTGTGTATATGAGTGTGTGTGTGTGTGTATGAGTGTATACTCTTCTGGAGGTCGTCTCAGGAGTGTTTGGACGTGTTTGTACTGATTAGACTGAAAAAGTTTTTCTTCTTCAACCTTCATCATGAGAAAACACACACACACACACACACACACACACACACACACACACATTATTAATAGTATTTTTAATTTGCTATTCCGGATATTTCCATTAGATAAAACAGTGTTGCTGCTGTGACTTTATCTTATACATTTGTGTGTGTGTGTGTGTGTGTGGGAGGGTTAAAAGAGAGAGAGAGAGAGAGAGACACCTGCTGCTCGTTCTGAAACTGTAATCGAATTCGCACGTCCTTCACCACCATAGCGATGAAGCGTCCAACCAGGAAGCCCAGACACAGGACACATGGCCACTGTGTTATAACCTTCTGATAATCACCCAGAATCTGTACACACACACACACACACACACACACACACACACTTGAAATATATTCATCACTCAAAGGTCCAGGTGTAGGTTGGGATAGTAAAACAGAGTCTCATTACAGTGAGATAAAGAAATGATGATGTATAATTATTACAGTGTCAGGGGGGTGATGCATTAGGCAGGGGGTGAATGGTCAGGTCTTGAAGTTGTGTGTTGAAAGCAGGAATAATGCGCGAGTGTAAGGATCTAAATGACTCTGATAAGGGCCAGACTGTGATGTCTAGACGGCTGGGTCAGAGCATTTCCATAACTGCAGCTCTTGTGGGATGGTCCCCGTCTGCAGGGGGTCAGGACTTACCGAAAGTGCTCCAAGGAAGGAAAACCGGCGACAGAGTCATGGGGGTTACAGAGGGTCACTGGTGCACATGGGGAGTGAAGGTCGGTCCCGTGCAGTCCAATCCAATATGTGCACCAGTGACCAACCCTTTGTACCTCAAAAGTGCTGAAAAGTTGATGCTGTCTTTGATAGAAAGGAGTCAGAACACACAGTTTGTTGCGTATGGAGTGGTGTAGCTGCAGAGTGCTGACCCGTATCCTCCACCAAAAGCTCCTACAATGGGCATGTGAGCATCATAACTGGACCACGGAACAATGGAAGAAGGTTGCCTGGTCTGATGTAACACATTTGTTCCCTTTACTTGATGTGTATGGCTGGGTGTGTGTTTGTCGCGTACCTGAGGAAGAGAAGGCTCCAGGACACACTATAGGAAGATGACGAGTGGGCGGAGACAGTGTGATGCTCTGGGTGATGTGCTGGTGGGTGGGATTTCTGGTCTTGTTATTCACATGGAGGTTACTCTGACACATACCACCTCCCAAGGCACTGTTACAGACTGAGTTCCATCCCTTCATGGAGATGGTGTTTCCCGATAGCTGTGTCCTTTTTCAGCAGGAACATTCAGCAAGATAAAATTGTTCAGGAACAGTTTGAGGAGCATGACAAAGAGGTTGAGGTGTTGACTCCACCTCCAAATCCTCCAGATCTCAGGCCAATCAAGCGTCTGTGGGATGTGCTGGAGAAACGATTCTGATCCATGGGGGCTCCACCTTATAACCTTCAGGATCCGCTGCTAATGGCTTGGTGCCAGATACCACACACACCTTCAGAGTTCTAGTGGAGTTCTACTGGCCTTGACTGCTCAATATATTCTGCAGGTGGGTGTAGTGTTGCAGCTGCTCATTATGTGTGTGTGTCGAAACAGTAACTAAAATGAATAAAATTCTTACGTGTGGGTGTTTACTTACTTCACCTTCTGGACACGTGATGACCTCAAATAGTCTTGCAGTTAGCCTTAAACACACACACACACACACACACACACACACACACACAAATGTAATGTGTACTCATATTAACATTTAACCTGTATGTGTGTGTGTGTGTGTGTGTGTGTGTGTGTACCAAGCCACAGTATACAGCAGGCCCAGGACTCCTCCGAGAGCTCGGTGTGGTGTAGACAGACAGACAAAAAAAGGCATATAGGCCACGCCCACTTCAAGAGCACCAATCAAATACACAAAAGCTAAAAACACACACACACACACACATTTATACAATATATAGTAAAGAAACATTGTGTACTATAGCACAATAATAGTTGGTTTTATATATTAGAGGTATATAATATATAATATATAAAATATATGTGTTTAAATCGTTTATCAATTTACAAAATGAAAGTAAGCGAACAGAAGAAAAATCTAAATCAAGTTATTATTTGGTGTGACTACAGCATATCGGGGTGTGCGGTGTGAGACAGTAGTGTGTACCCTTGGCCCAGACGGGAACGGAGAACGGTGTGTAGGTCTCGGAGAAGAGCAGCAGGACGCTGGGGGTCACGGCACCGATGGCGAAACCATAAGACCAGCGATTGCTCATACTGCCCAGGAAATCCAGCGGCCTACAGACAGCAGACTGCATGTGAATCTGTGTGTACTGTGTGTGTGTGTGTGTGTGTGTGTGTGAGGTGAGACTCACACCACGATGCCGAATCGGCCCCGTAGATACGGGAATCTCTCCTCAAAGGGGTGACACTTCTCTCTGTGCTGCAGGAAGGACAGCAGCGCTACAATACACACCTGATTATTATAAACACACACACACACACACACACACACACAATGTTATGTGTGTTAAAGCAGCTACATTAAAGTCAGAACATGAAAAATCCTCATGTTTTAGTTTCTTCTTTATCATCTGTTACAACAGGATATTTAAATGTCATCATAATAAACGTTAAAGATTAATTCTGTAGCTGGGGATTTGCATGTGTATTACTTTTGAATATATTTTAAATATTAAATCAGTAACATAACCATAATTTCCTTTTATTATTAAACAATTGCAGTAATGTTCATTACAATTAGAAACATTCTTCTTATTATAATCAGAAATAGTTATAATACTGCAGCTAGTGTTCAACTTTATCTTGACGAGGAAAGTGTGTGAAATTCTAACACATGGCCAAAACTAAATGCTAGAGGTCAACGACCTTTAATAAATGACTCGTCTCATCCAGAGGCTTTATAACGACTTACAGAGGGAGCAAGAGACACGTGGAGGAACAGATCCATCGGCATACATTTACTCGCCCTGTGTGTGTGTGTGAGAGAGAGAGAGAGATGAGGAAATGTACAGTGTATCAGTTCCATTATTAAGGTTTATTTCAGTTGGTTCTTCTAAAGTTCAGCTCTTCTGGACCTGTTAGTTCTATCAACAGAATTCCATAAGAATATTTGACTAAAATGTTATCGGTTTCTTTATAGTTAATGAGATGTGTGTGGGATGCCAAGCAGAAGTGACTCACATGCTGCTGGTTCTGTTTGTGAGATCCAGACCCAGATGAACGCAAGACTTCGTCCTGAATCTTCACCTGCCCCGTTTGAATCTCTCGATCCTTATTCACTCGAAACTCTTTCACCAAACACCAGAGTCAAGTTCAGTTCACATGACTATGTGTGTATATTTATGTGTGTGTGGGTGTGTGTGTGTGTGTGTACTTTGGACCCCAGCTTTTAGCACCAGTGTAAACTCTGATATCAGCACGCACGTGATGTGATGGACGAGAGAGCGTCACCACTTTAACATACTTAAATCGATATTTCTTTTTAAATACCTTGATATTTTCTAGCAGGGAATGTGTGCATTTATGATTGTTTCAGCTTCATATGGGAGCACATGTTCTTAGTTATTGTGTTTTTGGGTTCTGGATAACTTCCTGTCCTCCAGACATGATCACGACATCTCCAGACATGGAGATGGCTGTATCTGTGATTTTAAGATACTGACTCAGAAAGAAATCTACTTCTGTTTTATTTCTTTATTAAAAAAGATGGCTTTTAGTGGGAGAAAAAAAACGTACAGAAAGCTCAAAAGATCCCTGTAAGTGTGTATGTAACGCGTGACTTGACTTACCAAACTTTCCGATCTTCCTTACTTGCTTGGTGTAAAGTCCGGTTTTGAAAAATGAATCCGATGTGAAAGTGCCAAAATACATGAAGGTTCCTCTAGTGTCCACTAGGAGCTGCCTCCATAAGTGCGTCACCCCCCATAAAACCCCATGTTAAACTTTACAAAAAAAAAAAAAAACATCTTTACAGTCTGGTACAAAAACGGTTTTGGTCTCTATAGCTATATTTATCTCTCGTGACAACTGTACAAAAGGTGAATATTTATGTAACTCATGAGTTAAAATAATATTCAGCCATACGGTTATGCAAATTAGCGCCATGGCTGATTTGACTGACAGGTGCATTGCAGGTGTCAAACTGCTAACTGGTTGCTATGCATCACTTTAGCAGTGATGTATGAGTATGGTTGACCAAGTTCAATCAAATGTATTGGCACGCTAATAATCACCCACCTTATCATTTTAGCGAAGCTAAGCTAGCAAGCTTGTGGTTACCGGGGTAACTAGGCATGTACCAATCAACAGCCAGGCTTCGTTTGCTCTACACATTTACCCATTTATGTACTAACCAGGGTTTGGGCGCCGTCAGCTCCTGCCATGATGGTGATGACGTGAGCTCCCACAGCTGGGCTTCTCAACTGCTCCTCAGCAAACCCGTGGGTGACATCACTGAGGGTTTGTCCAGGTCTTACACAGGTCTCTGGTTATTTCTGTTACTCCTGGAATGCAGCATTGGTGTGTTTGTGTGTGTGTTGGTTACCCATTAGTCCTGATAAAAGTGTGTATCTGTAACTCATTAAACTCTGTGTCTGATTCAGGAAGTGGTTGGGTTGAGTTCTGGACATCTCATACAGCATTACTACACACCATGCAGGGTGTACACATTATAAAACATAGCAGCACTTTGGTTTTTAAGTATACTTAGTACACTTGAAGTATATGGCTGTGTGTGTACTAACGTACATACCTAACAGTAATTAATAAAATTTAAGTATACTGTATATTGAATGTATTATAAGTACATTACAGCTATTTTTACTGTGTTACAAATACATGATTAATATACTATGAGTTTATTCTTATTGCAGCAGTAGCTGTTATACTTCTGTACAATTACAAATACTAAAAAAGTACAGTTTGTGGGTAATGCAAATATACTTTATTATATCATACAGTACACACAACCTTCTATACTACAGCATTGCAAATGTATTAACAGTACACTAAAGGTGTTTATGATCATTTACAAATGCTAAATGCATTTTCTACACTATAACATGTTTTTGAAAAGCATTACATAAGTAATTATGAGGCAGATTTTATTTATGAGTTCAACAGATTTAATTTGCACAAGGTTACAAAAAGGACTACTATAGTTTATTTCTGCTTAACAAAACGTGGTCACAAACACACAAACTAAAATATAAACCTGGTGTGTGGACACAGACAGACATCAGTATTAGAGTATACAGGTACAGTATTAGTTTAAACCTGGTGCGTGGACACAGACAGACATCAGTATTAGAGTATACAGGTACAGTATTAGTTTAAACCTGGTGCATGGACACAGACAGACATCAGTATTAGAGTATACAGGTACAGTATTAGTTTAAACCTGGTGCATGGACACAGACAGACATCAGTATTAGAGTATACAGGTACAGTATTAGTTTAAACCTGGTGCATGGACACAGACAGACATCAGTATTAGAGTATACAGGTACAGTATTAGTTTAAACCTGTTGCATGGACACAGACAGACATCAGTATTAGAATATACAGGTACAGTATTAGTTTAAACCTGGTGCGTGGACACAGACGGACATCAGTATTAGAGTATACAGGTACAGTATTAGTTTAAACCCGGTGCGTGGACACAGACGGACATCAGTATTAGAGTATACAGGTACAGTATTAGTTTAAATCTGGCGCGTGGACACAGACGGACATCAGTATTAGAGTATACAGGTACAGTATTAGTTTAAACCTGGCGCGTGGACACAGACGGACATCAGTATTAGAGTAAACAGGTACAGTATTAGTTTAAACCTGGCGCGTGGACACAGACGGACGTCAGTATTAGAGTACACAGGTACAGTATTAGTTTAAACCTGGCGCGTGGATACAGACGGACATCAGTATTAGAGTATACAGGTACAGTATTAGTTTAAACCTGGCGCGTGGACACAGACGGACATCAGTATTAGAGTATACAGGTACAGTATTAGTTTAAACCTGGCGCGTGGACACAGACGGACGTCAGTATTAGAGTATACAGGTACAGTATTAGTTTAAACCTGGCGCGTGGATACAGACGGACATCAGTATTAGAGTATACAGGTACAGTATTAGTTTAAACCTGGCGCGTGGACACAGACGGACATCAGTATTAGAGTATACAGGTGCAGTATTAGTTTAAACCTGGCGCGTGGACACAGACAGGCATCAGTATTAGAGTAAACAGGTACAGTATTAGTATTACTATTATTAGTACTCTAATACTGATGTCTGGACACAGACAGACATCAGTATTAGAGTATACAGGTACAGTATTAGTTTAAACCTGGTGCATGAACACAGACAGACATCGGTATTAGAGTAAACAGGTACAGTATTAGTATTATTAGTACTCTAATACTGATGTCTGGACACAGACAGACATCAGTATTAGAGTATACAGGTACAGTATTAGTTTAAACTTGGCGCGTGGACACAGACAGACGTCAGTATTAGAGTATACAGGTACAGTATTAGTTTAAACCTGGTGTGTGGACACAGACAGACGTCAGTATTAGAGTATACAGGTACAGTATTAGTTTAAACCTGGTGTGTGGACACAGACAGACGTCAGTATTAGAGTATACAGGTACAGTATTAGTTTAAACCTGGTGCGTGGACACAGACAGACATTAGTATTAGAGTATACAGGTACAGTATTAGTTTAAACCTGGTGCATGGACACAGACAGACATCAGTATTAGAGTATACAGGTACAGTATTAGTTTAAACCTGGTGCGTGGACACAGACGGACATCAGTATTAGAGTATACAGGTACAGTATTAGTTTAAACCTGGTGCGTGGACACAGACGGACATCAGTATTAGAGTATACAGGTACAGTATTAGTTTAAACCCGGTGCGTGGACACAGACGGACATCAGTATTAGAGTATACAGGTACAGTATTAGTTTAAATCTGGCGCGTGGACACAGACGGACGTCAGTATTAGAGTATACAGGTACAGTATTAGTTTAAACCTGGCGCGTGGACACAGACGGACGTCAGTATTAGAGTAAACAGGTACAGTATTAGTTTAAACCTGGCGCGTGGACACAGACGGACGTCAGTATTAGAGTATACAGGTACAGTATTAGTTTAAACCTGGCGCGTGGATACAGACGGACATCAGTATTAGAGTATACAGGTACAGTATTAGTTTAAACCTGGCGCGTGGACACAGACGGACATCAGTATTAGAGTATACAGGTGCAGTATTAGTTTAAACCTGGCGCGTGGACACAGACAGACATCAGTATTAGAGTAAACAGGTACAGTATTAGTATTACTATTATTAGTACTCTAATACTGATGTCTGGACACAGACAGACATCAGTATTAGAGTATACAGGTACAGTATTAGTTTAAACCTGGTGCATGGACACAGACAGACATCGGTATTAGAGTAAACAGGTACAGTATTAGTATTATTAGTACTCTAATACTGATGTCTGGACACAGACAGACATCAGTATTAGAGTATACAGGTACAGTATTAGTTTAAACCTGGTGCGTGGACACAGACGGACATCAGTATTAGAGTATACGGGTACAGTATTAGTTTAAACCTGGCGCGTGGACACAGACGGACATCAGTATTAGAGTATACAGGTACAGTATTAGTTTAAACCTGGCGCGTGGACACAGACGGACATCAGTATTAGAGTAAACAGGTACAGTATTAGTTTAAACCTGGCGCGTGGACACAGACGGACATCAGTATTAGAGTATACAGGTACAGTATTAGTTTAAACCTGGCGCGTGGACACAGACGGACGTCAGTATTAGAGTATACAGGTACAGTATTAGTTTAAACCTGGCGCGTGGATACAGACGGACATCAGTATTAGAGTATACAGGTACAGTATTAGTTTAAACCTGGCGCGTGGACACAGACGGACATCAGTATTAGAGTATACAGGTGCAGTATTAGTTTAAACCTGGCGCGTGGACACAGACAGACATCAGTATTAGAGTAAACAGGTACAGTATTAGTATTACTATTATTAGTACTCTAATACTGATGTCTGGACACAGACAGACATCAGTATTAGAGTATACAGGTACAGTATTAGTTTAAACCTGGTGCATGGACACAGACAGACATCGGTATTAGAGTAAACAGGTACAGTATTAGTATTATTAGTACTCTAATACTGATGTCTGGACACAGACAGACATCAGTATTAGAGTATACAGGTACAGTATTAGTTTAAACCTGGTGCGTGGACACAGACGGACATCAGTATTAGAGTATACGGGTACAGTATTAGTTTAAACCTGGCGCGTGGACACAGACGGACATCAGTATTAGAGTATACAGGTACAGTATTAGTTTAAACCTGGCGCGTGGACACAGACGGACATCAGTATTAGAGTAAACAGGTACAGTATTAGTTTAAACCTGGCGCGTGGACACAGACGGACGTCAGTATTAGAGTATACAGGTACAGTATTAGTTTAAACCTGGCGCGTGGACACAGACAGACGTCAGTATTAGAGTATACAGGTACAGTATTAGTTTAAACCTGGCGCGTGGAGACAGACAGACGTCAGTATTAGAGTATACAGGTACAGTATTAGTTTAAACCTGGCGCGTGGACACAGACAGACGTCAGTATTAGAGTATACAGGTACAGTATTAGTTTAAACCTGGTGCGTGGACACAGACGGACATCAGTATTAGAGTAAACGGGTACAGTATTAGTTTAAACCTGGTGCGTGGACACAGACGGACATCAGTATTAGAGTAAACGGGTACAGTATTAGTTTAAACCTGGCGCGTGGACACAGACGGACGTCAGTATTAGAGTAAACGGGTACAGTATTAGTTTAAACCTGGCGCGTGGACACAGACGGACGTCAGTATTAGAGTATACGGGTGCAGTATTAGTTTAAACCTGGCGCGTGGACACAGACGGACGTCAGTATTAGAGTATACGGGTGCAGTATTAGTTTAAACCTGGCGCGTGGACACAGACGGACGTCAGTATTAGAGTATACGGGTGCAGTATTAGTTTAAACCTGGCGCGTGGACACAGACGGACGTCAGTATTAGAGTCACTGGTGCAGTATTAGTTTAAACCTGGCGCGTGGACACAGACGGACGTCAGTATTAGAGTATATTGGTACAGTATTAGTTTAAACCTGGCGCGTGGACACAGACGGACATCAGTATTAGAGTATACGGGTGCAGTATTAGTTTAAACCTGGCGCGTGGACACAGACGGACGTCAGTATTAGAGTATACGGGTGCAGTATTAGTTTAAACCTGGCGTGTGGACACAGACGGACATCAGTATTAGAGTAAACGGGTACAGTATTAGTTTAAACCTGGCGCGTGGACACAGACGGACATCAGTATTAGAGTATACGGGTGCAGTATTAGTTTAAACCTGGTGCGTGGACACAGACGGACATCAGTATTAGAGTATACGGGTGCAGTATTAGTTTAAACCTGGTGCGTGGACACAGACGGACGTCAGTATTAGAGTAAACAGGTACAGTATTAGTTTAAACCTGGCGCGTGGACACAGACGGACGTCAGTATTAGAGTATACAGGTACAGTATTAGTTTAAACCTGGCGCGTGGACACAGACGGACGTCAGTATTAGAGTATACAGGTACAGTATTAGTTTAAACCTGGCGCGTGGACACAGACGGACGTCAGTATTAGAGTATACAGGTACAGTATTAGTTTAAACCTGGCGCGTGGACACAGACGGACATCAGTATTAGAGTATACAGGTACAGTATTAGTTTAAACCTGGCGCGTGGACACAGACGGACATCAGTATTAGAGTATACAGGTACAGTATTAGTTTAAACCTGGCGCGTGGACACAGACGGACGTCAGTATTAGAGTATACAGGTACAGTATTAGTTTAAACCTGGCGCGTGGACACAGACGGACGTCAGTATTAGAGTATACAGGTACAGTATTAGTTTAAACCTGGCGCGTGGATACAGACGGACATCAGTATTAGAGTATACAGGTGCAGTATTAGTTTAAACCTGGCGCGTGGACACAGACGGACATCAGTATTAGAGTATACAGGTGCAGTATTAGTTTAAACCTGGCGCGTGGACACAGACAGACATCAGTATTAGAGTAAACAGGTACAGTATTAGTATTACTATTATTAGTACTCTAATACTGATGTCTGGACACAGACAGACATCAGTATTAGAGTATACAGGTACAGTATTAGTTTAAACCTGGTGCATGGACACAGACAGACATCGGTATTAGAGTAAACAGGTACAGTATTAGTATTATTAGTACTCTAATACTGATGTCTGGACACAGACAGACATCAGTATTAGAGTATACAGGTACAGTATTAGTTTAAACCTGGTGCGTGGACACAGACGGACATCAGTATTAGAGTATACGGGTACAGTATTAGTTTAAACCTGGCGCGTGGACACAGACGGACATCAGTATTAGAGTATACAGGTACAGTATTAGTTTAAACCTGGCGCGTGGACACAGACGGACATCAGTATTAGAGTAAACAGGTACAGTATTAGTTTAAACCTGGCGCGTGGACACAGACGGACGTCAGTATTAGAGTATACAGGTACAGTATTAGTTTAAACCTGGCGCGTGGACACAGACAGACGTCAGTATTAGAGTATACAGGTACAGTATTAGTTTAAACCTGGCGCGTGGACACAGACAGACGTCAGTATTAGAGTATACAGGTACAGTATTAGTTTAAACCTGGCGCGTGGACACAGACAGACGTCAGTATTAGAGTATACAGGTACAGTATTAGTTTAAACCTGGCGCGTGGACACAGACGGACATCAGTATTAGAGTAAACGGGTACAGTATTAGTTTAAACCTGGTGCGTGGACACAGACGGACATCAGTATTAGAGTAAACGGGTACAGTATTAGTTTAAACCTGGTGCGTGGACACAGACGGACATCAGTATTAGAGTAAACGGGTACAGTATTAGTTTAAACCTGGCGCGTGGACACAGACGGACGTCAGTATTAGAGTATACGGGTGCAGTATTAGTTTAAACCTGGCGCGTGGACACAGACGGACGTCAGTATTAGAGTATACGGGTGCAGTATTAGTTTAAACCTGGCGCGTGGACACAGACGGACGTCAGTATTAGAGTATATTGGTACAGTATTAGTTTAAACCTGGCGCGTGGACACAGACGGACATCAGTATTAGAGTATACGGGTACAGTATTAGTTTAAACCTGGCGCGTGGACACAGACGGACATCAGTATTAGAGTATACGGGTGCAGTATTAGTTTAAACCTGGCGCGTGGACACAGACGGACATCAGTATTAGAGTATACAGGTACAGTATTAGTTTAAACCTGGCGCGTGGACACAGACGGACGTCAGTATTAGAGTATACAGGTACAGTATTAGTTTAAACTTGGCGCGTGGACACAGACGGACGTCAGTATTAGAGTATACAGGTACAGTATTAGTTTAAACTTGGCGCGTGGACACAGACAGACGTCAGTATTAGAGTATACAGGTACAGTATTAGTTTAAACCTGGTGCGTGGACACAGACGGACATCAGTATTAGAGTATACAGGTACAGTATTAGTTTAAACCTGGTGTGTGGACACAGACAGACATCAGTATTAGAGTATACAGGTACAGTTTTAGTTTAAACCTGGTGTGTGAAGGAATCATCAGGAAACAGAGTTCTGACACTGCTGCAGTTTGAGCAAGTGTAGCTTTATAACAGTGAGCAGACAGAAGAGTGAGAGGGTAACTCAGAAAAAACATAAATTATCTTGAACAGGCAAAAACGATTTTCAGCGCACAAAAACGACTCTAAAAGCGCGCACGCACAAGAGAGTAGTGCACTAAATATAAGTACGTTTAAGTTAAATTTAACTGATAATATACTGAAACTACCGAGTATAAAAATTGTATTCTAATGTATACTTTCTGTACATTTGTACAATGATTATTTAGAGCATATATTTTTTTGTAAACATACCAAAAATACATTGAAAAACAAAGTTTAAATAAGTATACTTTGGAAATTAAACAAACCTTTTACTTATATTTTCCAATAATATATTTTTGGAAAGTGTACTATAATACAATTATTTTGAAGTATATTTAAAGTTTAACTCCAAAATTTGGTAAAAGCATGATGTTAGTATATTTTTTATATATTAACTAATGGTACAATTTTTTGTTAATATATTTGCAGTAAACTATCAAGGATTTCAATATGTTTGTAATACACTAATATATATATATATATATATATATATATATATATATATATATATATATATATTTTTTTTTTTTTGACAAGGGTTAACAGGGATAAAATGAATGACATGCCTCGGTTTAAATGGTCTTGAAATTCACTTAATTTCCTGATAGTAGGCTATCTGATAGTGTTAACTATGTGAATGTCCTAATTGGTGAATATGTCAAGATATCTTTGTTAAAGCGTAAAAATGTGTCAAAACATTGAGCACCATCAGAAGACATGGGGAAAAAAAATAGTAAATATTCTTATATGAACATAAAGTGCTTCGGGCTTTTTATAATAATAATCATCATGTTTTTGTGTCCAGTATTGAATAGTTATTTCATCCATCATTTGACCACGGCTGGAAATAACAGCTGGAATGTGATTGTAAATTTATTAAAATAAAAATATAAATAAAGGCTACTCGCTAGATAAACGCTTTCAACACGACAGTGCGCTCTGATGTGAGCTGATTTATTCAAGTTATAATATAATATACTATATTTTTGCTGTGTAGTTTATTTTTTGTGTGCATTAGAATTGCATTTCAATGAATGTTTCATGGTGCTCCAGTCCGCCACTGCCCAAGACTTTCAAGACAATCTACCAGGTTTGTTTATTCTCCAGAGAAAACATAATACGACTGACCCTATAGTAAAAAAGAGAAGAATGGTATTAAAATCTAGTATGATTTAATTGGATTTAATGTAAAGGTGCACGAGAGTGTGTGCAAAAAGTACAAAAAAAAATACAAACGTGAATAATTATTAATAAAGTTAGCCTAAAACAATATTGTGAAGCAAACAGGATTTTGTTTTACAACATGTCTTTCCTGATGAATGTGTGTATATGCGATTTAAATATATAATAAACAATAAATGAGTGTCGTTGAGCAGATTTATCGATGGAATGTGATTGTGAATTTATGACTGAAATAAAGCTGTTCATCGGCGTGCGTGAACCTGCGGCTTGTACTGTACTTTCAGCTTTTATTAAAAGGCTGATAAACCTGTGCGATTTATCGATAAAATGCAGACATATTCCACCAGAAAGTCATCGCCTCTCGCAATAATACAGATTAAACACAATACACCTGTCCATAAATAAAAAGGAATATTTAAGCATATACGCAAAATGTATTTCACTTAAAGATTACAGATTAAAACAAGGAGAGTACAGTAGAGTTTAATACATTTTGAATTGAAAAACGAGCATTGTCTTGGTTTACAAGCATCAAGTATCATGTTTCACGCATGCCCTTCTTGTTTTTTGCCCCCGAGCATCACATGATCACAACTGAGCCAACGTTTTTTCTCTCTCTTGGTAATCGTTCCCCCTGCTGGGCCTTAGTGCTCGTCACTTACTGGTATAATCAACATCCGTGCACGCGTGTACTGTTTACTATAACACTGTGAACCCGTGTATGAAAAACATATTTAATTTTGTGTTTGAAAGCGCGTGTGTACAGCGCGTGTACTGTTTCTTATAACACACATGTGCACGCATAAGTAAAGCAAAAGAAATTCTCAATACAGAGGTTAAAAATCTATTTTCTCCTCATCGCAGTGTGTGTGTGAACGCGAATGTGAGATGTAAGCTAGGATATAGAGCCTGAGTTTTGTTCTTCAGTAGTTCTTTTAGTCGGATTTAAGTGCAGGATGCACTCAAAAGTTTGTACTATAACCTGACAATGCAGAAAAAAAAAAGAACAGACATCGACAAGTTTGTCCATCTCATCATTACACCAGCATGAACTAACGGGCTGTTACGCTGTCGCGAGCAACATTAAAATAAAGTGGAGAAGCTTTAATAATTTAGAGTAGAACAACAGTCTTTCCTATGGAGTGATACTCCGGACAATATTCAAAAGGAATTGCAAATTACATTTGCAATTGTGGATGCACAAAGTGTGCCATAATTCAAATGCAATTGCAAACTTTGCATTATTCGCCTTCGTGAACGCACACTGACTGCCAAATTTCAAATGAAAAAGAAAAGTCCATTTGTATTTGTATTTCCCATGTCTTATAAGTCATGAACCTGTCAATAGCAAAATCGATGATCACATTTGCTTTTTCACTTTCTCTGCGTCGCGCGTCAAGCCGGCCAAAACGCAATCGCATTTCCAACACGTTACACAGAAACCTGTCAATCAGCGTCAGGGGCGGGTCTATACGGTTGGCCGGGGTTGTGTGGGGAGTGACGTCACTTGCAGTCGCCAACCAAGAGGGGGGAATTTGAGCAATGGAGGTTAACCGCAGTAAAGTTGTGTTATGCACTAAAATGCCCCCTGTCACGGATTGCACCCTCCACAAAATCTCTATCAAATATATTGGGACATCATAATCAAAAATTCATATTATAATTACCAAGTATATTATTACTTTTATAATTAAGCCTAGGCACGTGACAAATTAATACACGAAAATTAAGACACGTAATACAAATTCTCATATAATGTTTATTTTGTGGAACATTTATTTTGTGGTTGTTTGTCATGTAATACAAAAATTCTTACACTATATAAATATGGTTTATGATAAAAAATTACACAAAGCGATTTTTATTATAAATAAGCAATATAAAAACATACATATATATAAAAAAAATAAACAATTTATATATTTTTTACCTATACAATGTCTTTTTTATATTGGTTATTTTATAATCAAATTCGTTTGGTACAATTTGTAAATCCTAAACCTATTAATTTATGTTGTAATATAATATTTAATAGAGGTTATATGGGGGGGCAATCCGTGGCAGGAAGGCATTTTAGCGCATAACATTGAAAAAAAATCTATAGCTTTTCCGTTAAGTGGATTACATTTATCCACTATCAGTTTCAGTTTGATTTTTTTTTTATTTTTTTCAGAAAATGAATAAAAAAATTAACTGAATTAATATCAAACTGAATATTGCAAAGGGAAGGGTTGTAGTTATTAGCGAGGATAGAGTGCATTATAGTACGCCGGTTTTACATTTTCTAAATGCTACATTTCTATAGCAAAAAAGTTATTGAATTTTGTTGATTTAATTGTCATCATAGACTGTACCAAAGTGCATTCATTTTCATATATATCTTTACAATTATTATTATTTTAATAATAAAAAACACCCTAACTCTCATTTAACAAATGATCTGTTTTATTGCCACAAGAATTGTCTGTGTAATCATTTATTTTAAAATGTACATTAAAACAATTAATCAATTAAACAAATAAATAAACAAATAATCCATACTGTAGCCTAACAGTGTAATATGTTTAATGTCCTCTGAGGTATTCCTCTGAAATCTTGTGTATTCTTCTGTAAATAAACGGTTGAGTCTTGGTCATGCACTTGTTAGACGGTCCCTTAGTGACTCCATCGCTATAAACCACCGGCAAGCAGCGTCTCTCACAGATTTAGCTCCAGCTGGCTGTAACAGGAGAAAATCTAAAAAATATATTTATTTGTAAAAGCTTCTCTGTCCACTTCAGAGTAAGGAAATATGCGATTTGTCATTTTTGTGTTTATTTCTTGATAAACACATGAGATAATCTCGGTTTACCTCCATTGCTCAAATTTCCTCCTCTTGGTCAGCGACTGCGAGTGACGTCACTCCCCACACAATCCCGCCCCACAGTATAGACCCGCCCCTGACGCTGATTGACAGGTTTGTGTCACGTGTTGGAAATGCAATTGCAAATGGATTAGCGATTGCGTTTGAATTTTGGCGGCTTGACGTGCGACGCAGAGAAAGTGAAAAAGCAAACGTGGTCATTGATTTTGCTATTTAAATATGGCAGACTCGTAAGACTTGTAAGACATGGGAAATACAAATGCAAATGGACTTTTCTTTTTTATTTGAAATTTGGCAGTCAGTGTGCGTTTACGAAGGCGAAGCAGCAAACAATAATGCAAAGTTTGCAAATGCATTTGAATTATGTCACTCTTTGTGCGTCCACATACAGTATGGGAAACGCAATTGCAAATGTAATTTGCAATTCCTTTTAAATATTGTCAGGGATATCATTCCATTATTCCGTTAATGTGTGTGTTTAAACGAGAAGAGAAAGTTTTAATGTGTAAGATAAGAAAGGGGAGACAGGAGGGGCTGGAAGCAAAAATCTCCACTTACTCTAGCCTCACACACACACACACACACACACACACACACACACACACAGCGCGTGCTCAAAAGGAAACACTTATCTGCCGGGATTTATTTTTTAGGTAAAGTGCAGGTTAATTCGTTTTTTCTTTTACTTTATATTTTGTATTAATTATTTTTATGTTTTTTTGGGGGGGGCTGTAGAACAAATAATTTAAGTTTCCATTATTTCTTATGGGAAAATGAAATTTGGTTTACGAGTGTTTTGGAATACGAGCCCTCTTCTGGAACGAGTTATGCTCGTAATCCGAGGTTACACTGTACTTCGTCTTTTTGCACACGCGCGAACATCTTTAAATTTAAACAGAAAATAATAGTGGGCTGGTAGGAACGTTATTTTTCATATAACTTAAATGGCTAAATGAAGTTAAATATACACAGTAAATTAAAAAAGGGGTTTGCTTTACATTTGACTCAACAGGGAATCCATCCTCATCTGGGTGAAACAGAGAGCAGTATTTGATCTGCACTCATACTGTGTGTTAGGTGGCAGGCAGTTCAGCATAACAGTTGATGTTAATTGATGTTAATATGGAGTCCAGTTAGTTATTGAAAACTCAAGTAGACTTGTATAAAGTTTCAGTCCTGAACTATCGAACGGTCAAATCCTCAGAGAAACAACTGCCAACACCAGTCGAGGCCAGAACCGTCTTTTAGGTAGAGAGAATCATCCCCAGACACGAGACGCATCCCAAAGAGACACACGGGGCATCCATGTGACGAGATCTCCAACCAGAAGCGGGGCACCAGGATGGGTCAGACAGGTCCAGACTCTAAATCCATGAGTCCCCCAGATCTGCTCCTTTACCTAAGGCAAATCTACTTATAAAAATGCTTGATTAAATAAATAGGGTTTTAGCCTGGACTTAACCACTGAGACTGTGTCTGAGTCCCGAACACTATTTGGAAGACTATTCCATAACCTTGGGACTTTGTAAGAAAAAGCTCTGCCCCCAGCTGTAGTTTTTATAATGCACGGTACTGACAAGCCACCTGCATCCTTTGATGGAAGTAGGCGTGGTGGATCGTAAGACACTAGCAGTTTACTCAGGTACTGCGGTGCGAGACCATTTAATGCTTTATTAAAAGTAGTATTTTAAATTCAATGCAAAATTTTACAGGGAGCCAATGAAGTGAAGATAAGGAAGGTGTGATGTGCTCGTATCTTCTGGTTCTAGTGAGGACTCTCGCTGCTGCATTCTGGACTAGCTGAAGCTTGTTTATGCACCTAGTTGAACAACCAGACAGTAAGGCGTTACAATAGTCCAACCTAGAGGTGATAAAAGCATGAACTAGTTTTTCTGCATCGTTTAGTGGCAATATATTTCTTATCTTAGCAATACTTCTGAGGCGAAAGAATGCTATCCTGGTAATATTATCTACATGTGCTTCAAATGAAAGGCTCTAGTCTATAATCACACCGAGGTCTTTCACTGTTGCACTTGATGGAACAGAAAGGCCATCTAAAGTTAGAGTGATCTAGAATCTTACTTCTAGCTGTATGCAGTCCTATGACTAGAACTTCTGTCTTATCTGGATTAAGCAGAAGGAAGTTAATTAGCATCCAATTTTTTATGTCCTGCACACATTGCTCAACTTTAGTATGCTGGTTTATCTCATCAGGTTTTGCTGAGACATATAACTGTGTCATCAGCATAACAGTAAAAACTAATACCGTGCTTACGGATTATGTTGCCCAGAGGAAGCATGTAAAGGGAAAAAAGCAGTGGGCCTAAAACTGAACCTTGTGGAACACCAAACTCCACTAGAGAACATGCAGAATAATCACCATTTAAGTCTACATACTGATAACGATGGGTCAAATAGGATCTGAGCCAGGAGAGGGCTGTACCCTTAATTCCTACTACATTTTCTAATCTGTGAAGAAGAATAGCGTGATCAACGGTGTCAAAAGCTACACTGAGGTTGAGTAATACAAGCATAGTTACACAACCCTGATCAGAGGCCAATAGGATGTCATTTACTACTTTAACGAGTGCTGTCTCTGTACTGTGATGAGGCCTAAATCCTGACTGATACAGTTCATGTATGCCATTTCTATGTAGATATGAGCATAGCTGCTCCGCTACTATCTTTTCCAGAATCTTAGAGATAAAGGGGAGGTTTGATATTGGCCTGTAATTGGACAGCTGACAGGGGTCAAGGTCAGGTTTCTTAATGATAGGTTTAATAACTGCTAATTTAAAAGATTTTGGAACATACCCAATGCTGAGTGAAGAATTTATTATTCTCAACAGGGGTTCTGTTATTGCTGGTACTATCTGTTTAAGAAAATGTGTCGGTACAGGATCTAATATACAGGTTGATGAATTTGCAGAAGAGATGAGTGAAATTAGTTCATTCTCTTCAAGGGGAGTAAAGTATTCTAGGTTCTGGTCTGACATGGCTAGATTAACATCTGCATCAATTACATTGTTTGGTTTCAAAGCCTCAATTTTATGCCTAATATTTACAATTTTATTATTAAAAAAGTTCATGAAGTCCTCACTATTG
Organism: Clarias gariepinus; assembly: GCF_024256425.1. Classification (NCBI taxonomy): domain Eukaryota; kingdom Metazoa; phylum Chordata; class Actinopteri; order Siluriformes; family Clariidae; genus Clarias; species Clarias gariepinus. The sequence continues at coordinate 1,358,291 of NC_071119.1, forward strand.
CATGATGTTGTGGTGGAGAATTCTGCAGTGGTCTTATTTCTGGTTAATTTGGGTACGGTATTTAATAAAAATCTAGTATTATTTTTGTTATTTTCTATAAGAGTGGAGGGATATGTTGATCTAGCTACACTAAGAGCTTTTCTATAGTTCAGGATGCTCTCCTTCCATGCTATTTGAAATACCAACAATTTAGTTTGATACCATTTACGTTCTAATTTTCGAGCGGTCAGTTTTTAAGAGCGTGTATGATCGTTATACCAGGGAGCAAGTTTCTTATAATTTTTCTTTTAATTGGAGCTACATTATCTAAGGTATAACGGAACGTCGACTCTAAATATTCAGTCGCCTGATCGAGTTCTGTGGGGTCAGACGGTGATCTAATCGAAGTTGGGAACTCTGGGAGATTACTGATAAAACTCTGTTTGGTAGTTGATGTAAATGTACGTTTAGTGCGGTAGCGCGGCGCTGTGCGTACATTATTACTGTGACACACTTGAATTGAGATAAGATAGTGATTTGATATAACTTTAGATAGTGGAATTGTGAATAAATTTCTTATGCTTAATCCGAAAAATATTATTAAATCTAAAGTGTGACCTGCTTTATGAGTGGGTCCTACTACACACTGATTTACTCTTACCTGAGACCCTCTGAGAATGCTGTTCTCAGAGGGTCTTCTGGATTCTTAAAATGAATATTAAAATCTCCAGCAATTAACACTTTGTCTACAGAAACAACTAGATTTGAACGATTAGACTAGAAATGACGATTAGTGGAATCGACTGAGCTGACTTCATATTTGTAGCTACACTTTTTTCAATTTCAAATGATTTAAATTTGTGTCCGTGTTTTTGTATGATAGTCAGATTATCATTGTGAATAACTGCGACGCCTCCTCCTCTACCAGTTAACTGAGGCTGGTGTATGTAGCTGAATCTAGGAGGACTAGCTTCATTTAGAGCTACATACTCATACTTTTCACACAGCAAAACACTAAGTGCAGCATGAATTCCCATGTTCTTTGGTTAAAAAAATTGTATAATATATAAAAAATCTTTACTTACTTACTAAACCGCCATCAACCTCTTCAAGAGATTTTCCTTTATAGACCTCAGTTCCCAATTCAATTGCCATGAGCAGTTTGCTAATCTTTGCAAGCTGAACTGTGTTCTCTGTTAGCCAGTAATATTTACGATGAACACGGATATCATGTCCCATGAATTTGGCAAGTTGATCCAACTCGTTTTCTCTCAGGTTCATTATCTGACTAAGCGTAGCCACATGTTTCCTAAGGTGGGTTGAAGTGAGAGTTTTGGGCCTCCTTGCTCCACTCGCAGCTGCATACTTCCTTAAACAATCGGAACCTCGAAAATCAGAGTTTTGTCTTGCAAAGACATTTTCGTTGCTATGCAAGATTTCATTGTCCTCAATCCTCTGTTCAATGAGAAAATTAAACGATTAAGTCATCTCCCTAGTAAGGAGCACATGTACTCTTCGACCTCTCTTGGATCGGTCCCTGTATGTCAAAAGAGGCAATTTTACTGCTTCACCTTGCTGCTTGCGGTTAAACAGAATAATTTGTAAGAGAAAGCATTCACTGAGAGTCTTGTATGCTTTAGGGTTAGGACCTTCCAAAAGTTTTTTCTTTTGCCTCCTCTTTTGTAGACTTTAATATTTTATGAAGCTTCATTACATTATCTGTGAGTGAAAATATTTCTTTCTTGTTCCATCTGTCCTCTTACAAGTTTGTTCACTCACGGCACGACACAAAAAGGTCCCACTCTGAAGCTACTGAGTTCAAGAAGTTCCGTACTCTGTATGCAGCCGCTTCATCTTCAGCCTTTATATGCTGCCCAATCAGAATTTTACATGCAGACTTCAGTGAATGCCCCAACTTTAAAGCAAGAGATGGTGTGGCATATCTGTACTTGGAGGAGGTGAACCCAGAAGCTTTTTTTGCTTTTTTTTTTTTTTTTAGCAACAGCTAAACATCTTGCAGCATCTTCACTTTGTGATCTAGAGACTTGGCAGCTAGTCTCTCATCTTTTGACTACCATGACCATCTTTTGATTTATCACTCCCATGTTTCTCCAGCAATCTATCCCCAAATTCACATATGAGAGGGTTTTCTTTTACTGCAAGGGACACTTTATCAATTATCATTCTGCTAACGATGTTTGAGCACCTTTGTGATACCTGCCCTTCATAGGGACGTAGAGATGAAGCAGCAGCTTTGACTCAACTTCTGACTCACTCACTGTTCACCGACACAGTTTCTTGTGTTTCCATAATTCATCTTAGAAGAAGAACCCATAACAAATGTTGCATGGTAAGTAGTCCTCTGGATCTGCATGTTCTGAGGGTTGTATGTACGTCACTATCTCGCCTTGTCCCTCCTGCAACATCTCAATGTTGTGACAGTAATTGCCTTTCCTACGAAATTGCTCCAACATCTAGTGCCGCTTTTTATTTTTATTTTGGTGGAAGGCACATTGCAAGGGCCACTTTTTTTTCATTGCCATGTCTCCGCTGTAGATGGCGTGTCATTTAACTTTTTTACAGTACACACAATAGTGTCGCTTGTCCCACTGGCTTTTTGTTCCCTTAGAACAGATTTTAACTAACATGCGACTTCCCCACAGTATCAGTAATGTCATCAGGTTTTCAGTCTCTGGTGTCTGTGTTGCGGAGATGTTTTTCCACGTCAGTTAGGTTTTTGTTTGGAGTAGCTGTGTGTCTTTTGCGGCAGCATTTCTTTGCAGCATCTTGAGGAGAACTGTCCTCATCTTCTGAGGAAGGGGAGTTTGATGGCACAATCACTTTCCAGATCAACTTAGAAACAAAGTCATCTGAAGAGCTTGTATTCTGTAAGTAAAACAAAAACATTTAGACTTCCTGTTCAAACCTTACACTTACAGTCACTGGCTCAAAATTGCAAATTAACTTGCAGTTAAAAGCTCCTAAAACAGCAGTGCAAAACATTTTTACGTTGAGCCCTGGCCACACTCACTTGAAATTAAGCAATAAATTGTAAATTAATCTACAGTGCATCTCGAAAAATCTGAATTAATGAAACTGAACTTTTTAGGCTTCGTTTTTATTTCAAGTATTACATCTTAATGCATGAAAATAAAAATCACTAACTCTCTCACTCATTGTCTATACCGCTTTATCCTGTATCCCAGTTCTTTTTGTTTAAATGTGAGTACAATAAACAAATGAATAAATATTATTTTCCCACTATCCCACAGTGTTTTGTATTTATTTATGTAGTGTGTAATCATTGCAAAGTTGTGTTTGGACATTGGCTGGTTTTGTGTGGTTTTTGACAGTAGCGCTTGATTTTGAATGAAGTTAAAATCATTTTGGGTCAAATGTTTGGTTTTGCAACAGAAGTCGAAGCTTTTGTGACTGTAGCTTAAATTTTAGAGTATGTGCAGAGGTGATCATTGGGAAATAGTCTTTTTTTAGGAAAATAGACACTTACATATGGGAACTAAAGAACAGTAGTGCTGGGCCTAAGGAAAACCAAAGGCTAAGCACAACAGAATCTAAACTAACAAGAGTTACACTAAACATGAGCTCAACTACACAAGGAGCTAAACGCAACCTAGAACTAAACACAAGGTACTAAACTACATAAGGAGCCAAACTAAACCTGGAGCTAAACATGACTAAAATAATCATAACATGGAGCTAAACATGGCTTGGAGCTAGACAGGGCTAGGGTCAAACAAACCAGGAGATTTACCAAGACAATACCTGACAGCATAACGCAGAAACTTGGACAATTCACAACAACCTTAACTTCCCAGACGCCAGACAAAGAAACTGAACTGAGACAGACTATTTATAACAAACATAATTAGCTACCTCGGTTCAGGTGTGTCCCCATCACCTGACCGAGGTGCACTCTGGGAAATGAAGTTCAAACAAAAGAAAAACACAAAAGGACACAAAATAGAGTCCGGGACCATGGCGCCCTCTGGTGTTTAATTGTAACAGAGTAGTTCAGAAAAACTGAAAAAGCCAATATGACAGAGCAAGAGAAAAACTAAATCACACAGTGCAGTGTTGGGTCCACCTGTACAGTTTACAACAACAACACCAGTACAATAACTATCCTCAACAAAGCCTAAACAATATAGTCAACTATATAAAAACAGATCCTTAAAAGTATATATTTAAACCCGCTTAATTAATCTAAACTAAATGAACGGCTAAAGTTGCGTCGTCTCGGCCTCATTAACCTGAGATTTTAAAACGAATTATTCGGATAAATATTAAATGTCATTTCACTATAAGTAAAATAATATTTCATTAAGTATATTATTACAAATTGCTCCACCAAACTTGTATAAAATAGAAGTTTAAATGCCATGTGAAACGTTTTTTTTTTTTAAAAGTAGACCTTTTTTTCTCTGTATTTTGTATTTGAGTATTTACTCTTTTTGTATTTCATTTTGAGGTTTAAATACTGCATTTTAGTGACATGTGCTGGATTAGCTTGTCCGCTGGTATCATAATGTGCATGCTTTTGAAAAACATTACCAATAATTATCTAATAATAATAATATACAAATATTACGGGGAAAAGACGATCAGTTAATGTACTTACAAGTATTTTTTGTGGGCTTATTTTATTTTATGTTTTATGTAACAATTATTCATGATATTCAAACTTCATTCGAATGCTGTCTACACCGCGTATAGACACTAGAGAGCATCGCCTATGGTTAATAAAATAAGTTAATAAATTTACTAATTTAATATAATACTTCAAAATAAAATGTTAAAATAAATTCAAAGTAAAATGTTAATAAATCCTAATATTATGCATGGTCAAGCAGGTTTGTTTCCACATTGAACTCGTCGTTCTTTCTTTTCTTTTTTTTATAGGTTAACATTTTTAACATAATAAATTCACAGATCCATCAGATAGGCTACTGTCTGTTAATGTTTATTTAAGATGTTACAGACTTGTCATAGCCATTCAGACTGCTCAAGAAAAGGCACAAGAGAACTATTCAGTGTGTGTGATGTGGGGTTGACGATTAGCTACCACTTAAGTAGCGTTAGCAATTTGATCTTGAGGTAGTAACAGACTTACTCTGTTTGGTCTTTTTGAACATATGTTTAATATTCTGCGATAATGACGCTGCTGCCTGCTTTCTCTTCTGTCTCTCCTGCTCTTTTCGACCCATATTATACACCGCTGGATGCTGCCGCACAGATTTAATAAACGTCAGTTGCTGCGCAGACTTGTCACATGTCGCGTTTTTTTTTTGTAAATTGTTTTGTAATAAAGTGTTATTTTAAATAATGCCCAACAATTTTAATCTGTCTCAAAAAAATAAATAAAATAATAATAACAAAAAATTCTGGACCTTTGGCAGTGAGGAGTGGGTCGTTCGAACCACCTGAACTTCCCCTGGCTACGGGCCTGCATGTGTTATAAGGAACTGTACACGTGCACTGTACACATCGCTTACAAACACAAAATAAAATATGTTTTACGTGCACACACGTAACACAGTGTTATAGTAAACAGTACACACGTGCACGGATCTTGATTATACCAGTGTGAGATGCACTAAGATCCAGCAGGGGAGACGTTTACCCACAATTCCGCAGCACAAGAGAGAGAAAAATCGTTGGCTCAGTTGTGATCACGTAAGTGATAATAAGCGAATGCATAATACATGATACTCTGTAATTGTAAACCAAGACTTGTTCATTTTTCCAAGTAAAAATGTATTACAAATCTTTGCTCGTCTTGCGGAACACTTACAAACTGCGTTACTCGCAATCCGAGGTTCCACAGTACTTTTGGAGGCATTATTGGATGTGGAGAAAAGTGTGCAGGCGCAGGTGCTTAATTGATCGCCCCTCCCCCACTCAGTGGCGAGCTGTCCTAGAGATGACCTCTCAGAGACACAGCCAGCTGCGTCACACGTAACAGCAACAACAATAATAGCGGACTACATGATTGTGTTCATGTTGCTACAAAACCTACTAGCTTTATTACAGCAAAATCTATTGCTTCTATGCAACTGTTATGAGCAACAAGCGATAATGGACAACACCATCTTGGTTCGATACAGCGCGCAAGGTTATGCGCATGCTCAAAGTCTTCTTCTCCATGTATAGTGTATCTCTATGGCAGAATTACAGCGCCCCATACTGGTCTGGCATATATATTACTACAGAACAAGGGAAAAAATGATCGGATAGGGAACGCACCGGCTTTGTGTGGACAGGCCCCTAGACAGCTTGTTAAGCTGCTTCCCCTCGCCGACCTTTAGTGTTGCTCTGTCCTCAGCAGCCCAAGGCTGGCCTCAAAACTTAAAATTAAAATATGTGGATACCATTCTTCCAGGCACATTTGCAAATTTTTTTTTATTCATAATCTTTTATTTTAAGGTCACAAGCAGTTGTCTAAGCATCTCACTGCATTTCGTACTATGTATGACTGTGTATGTGACAAATACAATTTTAATTTTGGTTTCAGAACTTATATTTAAGTTCATTTAAGAAAATGTGGTGTAGTTTTATCTTTATATGTTTAGGTCCTTCCTCTCCCCATATTGTTACTACAAAGAACATAAAGCATTGTAAAATGTTCTGGTGAGATCCTGAAGAATGAAAGAGTGGAAGTTAGACAGGTTTCTGTCCAGAGACGAACCAGGAAGTGTTGGCTCGAGTTAGGGGAAGAGGTGGAAAGAGAGGGGAGAAAGAGTTAGAGAGAGAGAGAGAGAGAGAGAGAATGAGAAGGTGGGGTGGGAGCTTTAACACCTTTGAGAACAGATGCAGGAGGAGACAGGAAGATAGGAGAATGTAACACTTTAATATCTATGAGGAAGAGAGCAGGAGAGTAAAACTAACCTCTTATATAAATTAATTTCCTGACAATTAATATTTCTGATGCTGCTTACAATCTGCTGTATCCCTACATTTGAGTTTATTCACAAGTGTTTATCTAAAGCTTATTAAAGATTACTCTTCAACTGTACTCAGCTGGCAGAACAAAATCATGTCGTTTGGAGATTCAGAAAGTAACGGATTTAAGTGAAATATTGGCAGAATATAATCCTCATCAAATATGGTGCTTCAGTGCTTCATATCTATAGACAAATTTATTCAACACAGTTTCATACTGACAAATTTGTGACCAACTTTAAAATATTTCAAATACCTTGCAGTTGGAGCTTCCTAGCCATTAAATAGGATCACTGATGCAGTTCATCTCAGTTTCCCTCTGCTAATTAATTCTTATAGACACTGACATTCCTATAGAATCTGAAACCCCTAATTAGCATGACCGGTTCTCTGGACCAAGTGTCTGATCACAGAGGCAGATTTACTAGGTTGTCTGGGATATATTTGCCTAGTGCATAAAACTTAATCCGTCCATACTCAAGGAATCACATTCTGGAGGGGTCAAAATGATCATAGCTAATTTCTTGGAACTGCTTCCACTGCTCGTCTGCGGCTCTTCAATCTATCCACATGTTCTGTGTTTACACGTGCAAATTATTTTTAAAACGTCAAAACATAATTTTCCAATAAAGGGGTATGTATTTAAATTATTATAATTTTTTTACACAACCTCTCGCGCGATTTAACATAGACTAACACGATTGACGTGAAGTTCGTTAGTAGCCTGTCAATCATCATGGCAGAGTCAGGGAAGCATACAGCTAAGCGCAAATACGAAGATGAGCACAGAACATTTTTATCTGAATGGGAGGATTTATATTTTTTGTTGTTGAAAGAAACAGAAAGCCATTCTGTTTGATATGCCAGAATTGAGGGCTATTTCACTTCACTCCATTCTACTGTAGCACAGGAATTTCCCAAAGGCAGGGAACTTTGCAAACACAAGGTAAAGACACTGAAATGTCAGTCAGAAAAGCAAACTCTGCTTTTCTGAAAATTTACCAAGCATTCAGAGACGGTCACATTAGCATCATGTCAACTCTAGCATGGAACACTGCTCGTGCAAAAAAGCCATACCTTGAAGGAGAATTTGTTCAAAAGTGCCTCAGTGATGCTGTTGCTATTCTTTGTCCTGAAAAATGAAAATTTAAAACGTTCAGTAAATGACCTTCAGCTGTCACGGCACACTGTTGAACAGAGAATAACTAACATTGACAATTCAGTAGAAACACATTTATTATCAGATCTTCGGAAGTGCCGGTATTTCAGCATTGCGTTGGATGAGTCGTGCGATGTTCAAGACAAGCCACAATTGGCAATATTTGTACGGTTTGTGTCAAAAGACTGCACAATTAAAGAAGAGCTTCTTGACATTGTGCCGCTGAAAGACAGAACTCAGGGCATAGATCTGAAAGAGACACTGATGACTGTTGTTGAGAAAGCAAATCTGCAATTATCAAAACTAACAGCAACAACTACAGACGGAGCTCCAGCCATGTTGGGGTCTGAGAAAGGTCTTGTAGGGCTGTGTAAAGCTGATGATCGTTTTCCAGAATTTTGGGTGTTTCACTGTATTATTCATTAAGAACACTTGGTGTCTAAAAAGCTGAACTTAGACCACATCATGAAACCTGTGCTGGAAATCGTCTATTTCATACGCACACATGCTCTCAATCACAGACAGTTTTAAAAATCTCATTAATGAACTTGATGAAGATTTTCCATCTGCTTCTGCACTGTGTGTGATGGCTTTCAAGAGGTGATGTGGTTTCTCGATTCTTTGAGCTTTTGAATCCGGTGAACTGTTCCTTGCAGAGAAACACAAGTACTATCCTGAGCTACATGATCCCCAGTGGATTTCAGATTTGGCATTTTTTGGTCGACATTACGCATTATCTGAATGGACTTAAAGATGGAAGTTAAAGATGCTGCCTGACCTGGTGCAGAGTGTTTTCACAAATTTCAACAAACTCAAGCTGTTCGGGACACATCTCCAAAAGAGAGACTTCACACAATTTCCAACCTTGTTAAAGGCAAGTGAACAAGCAGCAGAGGTTGTGAAAGGAAGTACTGGACAATATGCAACACTGCTTGAAAAACTTGAGAAAAGTTTTGAGGAAAGATTCTCCAACCTAAGGCAAAAAAGACCACAGATTACATTTCTGATCAACCTGATCAACCCATTCACTGCTGAATCAGACTGTTTAAAAGCCCCTTTAGTAGAAGATGAAGCAGCATCTCAGCTTGAAATGATCAAACTTTCTGAGGATGACAGACTTAAAAGCGTTCTGAAGGAAGGAACCGTGGAGTTTTAGAAGATTGTGCCGGTTGAGAGATATCCCAATGTCAAACAGGCTGCACTCAAACTACTGGCAATGTTTGGGTCAACTTACATCTGTGAATCACTGTTTTCTACACTGAAACAAGTGAAATCAAAGCATCGCTCTGTTCTTACTGACACACATGTTAAAGAGTAACTACGAGTAGACACAACTGAATACAGACCAGACCTAAAAAAGATTGTGGAAACCAAGGACTGTCAGATGTCCCACTAAGTCAAATAAAAGAATTTAGGCTGATTAAAATCCATGAAAACTATTCTGCTATGTAATTAAGTGTATAAGTTGTCAGACTGTTGTTTGCACATCTCTTGTGTGGCTCTTTGCAGTGATAAAGATTTTTTTTGGCTCATTATGGCAATCAGGTTCGCCACCCCTGGTCTAGATTTAGGAGCAAATTCAGCTCAGTGGAATGGGGGTATAAGTGACACAAAAATCCGGAAGTGTCAAAAAATACAAACACACACAATCACAGACAGAGATCCACTGCAGCATCATCTTCAACAGTTCAATGCCAAAGAGATAAAAAGTACGAATAGAGTTAATACGGCAGCCCCAGGACTCCTTCAGGCAGTCGGTGTGGTATTGACAGACAGGACAATGATGGCATGCAGGCAATGCTTACCAGCAACATGCCTTTGAGAAGTACTGTAACAAAACTAAACACACCCCTCCCCAATAAAAATGAAATATTATTATAAGTATTGCTTACAGCTCATGAAAATTAAAAATACAGTATTACACAATATTAAAATATCTCATTTGTAGTTTGAGTGAATTAGTACTCATACAGTATAAATGCTGTGTATCCTTCAGGGTGGTTCAACATGTGCATGGGGAAGACTGCTGACTTGACAGGTGTCTAGAAGATGATTTTAAGCCAAATGTCACTGAGTGCTTTATTGAAGTATATTCATGGAAGGCTTGTAGGAAAAGGTGCACAAGCAAAAGTAATTCAAGAACTACAAATGGAATACAATTGGGTTTACTCAGGAAATGGTCTACAACTGTTGCTAGAGAGACAACATAAGGAGCCTCTGACCTGGGCTAAAAGATCTGAAAAGAAAAATAACTATTGCTCAGTAGTATAAAGTCCTCTTTTCAGATAAAAAAAAATACTTTTCAGTAAATTTTGCTTTTAATTTGAAAAATCAAGGTCCTGGAGCAAGTCCCAGTACAGAAGTAAACTCAATGGGAGTTCCAGGATGAAAACATTGTGAGAGGCAGAGCAATGACGTACAGGGGTTGGACAATTCAACTACAACACTGGGCAATTTAGTGTTGGAGGTTTCATGGCTAAATTTGACCAGCCTGGTGGCCAATCTTTACTGATCGAACATCCCACCAATAAGATGCGTGAAGGTTTAATGATCAGAGTAATAGCACAGTTTTAAATAAAATATTGCAATGCACACAACATTATGGGTGACATATCAGTGTTCAAAAGGAGGACAAATTGTTAGTGCGCGTCTCACTGGCGAGTCTGTGACCAAGACAGCAAGTCTTTGTGATGTATCAAGAGTCACTGTATCCAGGGTGATGTCAGCATACCACCAAGAAGGACGAACCACATCCTACAGGAGTAACTGTGAACCCAAGAGGAAGCTGTCTGAAAGGGATGTCTGGGTGTTAACCCGGATTGTATCCAAAAAACATTAAACCACAGCTGCCCAACTCACTGCAGAATTAAATGTGCACCTTAACTCTCCTGTTTCCACCAAAACTATTCGTCGAGCTGCTATAGCCAAACCTTTAGTCACTCGTGTCAATGCCAAACGTCGGTTTCACGAACCTGTAAGCGCGGCACAACAGAATCTTCTCTGATTGTATGGAACATACTTGTGCTTGACTAAAAAAAGGGCACGATCACCAGTGAGAGCAATCTTTTCTATAAAGCAGATGAGGTCATATACAATAATCAGTTTGTGATAAGGCCAGGTTTGAAGTGGCAAAGGCGATAGATAAATCCAGAGATCAAGCTGGCTTGGCAATGAATTGAAAACACACTGACTATGACATTGAATGAGACACTGAAAGGTAAATGCGAGGCACGTAAGTAAGATACTGCGGTGCTAACTCAATCTCCTGACAATACTTTTCAAAGAGGGGCAGCTTTTGCAAAACAGACAAAATATAAAATCAGTACCCCAGAAAAACAACAGAGCACAAATATATACTTGCTAATTAAACACTGCATTTTTAAAAGTGAAAGCGTGCGCAATGGGAGCAGATTTATTTCAGTCATTCCAAACATTCATGGTCAAATAATTATTCAATGCTGGACACAAACAGCAAAAAAGCATAATGAATATTTTTATTATGATTATTATTATCATGCGAATAAAAATAATTATGTGAAAATATATTTTAAAAGTTTTTGTTTTTTGATTCAAACCCTTCCTGATCTGTTGGACACGGGCATGCATCAGCACATCACTCCCCCAAACAACACAGCAATAAGCATTTACTTACATCTGAATTAAGCTGTTTACATAAGTCTTGCATGTGAATGGAGCGCTACAAGCCGAGGCGGGCAGTGTGGAGACAAGAATCTGTCATACATTTGTTTATTATTTCTAACATTAATTTAAATATAAAGCCAAAAGGGTACAGTTTTCTTAATGTCCGAACCACTCTACAGACAATGCCATGTCTCACCTCCTCCACACACCTCTCACTCACTCAGGCACTAGGAAGGGGAATTATGTTAAAATGCTCTTTGTTGACTACAGTTTAGCATTTAATACTATATATTTCCCTCCACACTCACCACTTTCAGTAGGAACTTTTACTCCTGCACCATTGAGAGCATCCTGATGGAAAACGTCACGACCTGGTTAGGGAGCAGCACCATGCAGGACAGACGAGCTCTACAGAGGCGGTGCGATCAGCCGAGCGTACCATCCGCACCGAGCTCCCTGACCTGCACTCAATCTACAGCAAGCGGTGCTGGACCAAGGCCAGGAAAACTGTAAAGAACTTCAGCCATCCCAACAATGGATTGTTTTTTTCTGTTGCAGTCAGGAATGTGATTCTGCACCCTGAAGGCCAACACAGAGAGACTGATGGGAAGCTTCTTCCCCCGGGCTATACACACTCTCAACCAGAACTCTACCTAGAACTCAACTGCTATGTTTCCTTCACACATGTGTTTTAACACACTAAAGGACTGAGGGACACAAAACAAACTGTATATGTCGCACATTCTGGTGTATGTTTACATACAGTACATACTACAGGACTACTATTGCACTACTGCACTTTAAAGATGCACAATATCACTGCTGCTCATCATTCCATTTCATACTCCATGACCACACATACTGCTGCTGCCTTCACATTCCACACACTTTATACAGTTTATTCATGCAGTTTGCACTTTTTTATATACTTGTACTTTCTACTTTATTTTATTCTATGTTATTTTATTGGAACAAAATTGTAGATTTTTCAATTTTTTATTCTTTCCTCTTAGCATTCATGCGTACTTATTTATTTTTTTCTTATCCAACAACTGATATCTTTTAAATCATAAAAATCCAGAAACCAAAAGAATTTTAAGCATTTCACTGCATATCGTATTGTGTATAACTGTGTATGTGACAAATAAAATTGGAATTTGAACACACCCTTACAGTCACAGCTGAGATTTAGACTAGTGTAGCAACACATTAAGATTCACTTTGATCTCAGGTTCTGGATTGGAACGTTTTTTTTTTTTTTTTTAATAGAAACTATAATAATTCTATGTTCAGACTGAAAGCAGACTGTTGCAAATAAATAAATAAATAAATAAATAAATCAGGTCGTGTGCAAGTTGTATGTTGTGAAATTTGATCCTCATCACTCCACACTGTTACTGTGGCTTCTCTCAAAACACACAATCATCTGCTGCACCAAAATAAACTCTCTGAGCTTCTGTGCAACATCTGGATCTCATCTGGACACAAAAGACACAAAACATCAAACATCACTCACTCACTCAAACCATTTTATCCTAAATTCAGGGTCACAAAAGTAAAGTGTAACACTACACGAAATTTTGATTCAGCTAAAGTCGCTCTTTTCTTTAAATGTTCAGTTGCTACTATTGCATAATCAACAGTAAATTATTGCATATTTCCATTAACTATTAATGAGCAGGGTTGGACAGCCATCCTAGTTGATCTGATGTCTACTACTTCTCATTTTTTAAACCTCAGCATATGTCTGTGACAGTTAGTAACCACTAGGGGCAGACCTGAGCGATTTGATGCTGATACTGAGGGCGAAGTGCAGGTGGCGCTGCATGGCAGGAAGGGGTTCAGCGTGCTCATCTGTGCATGTGAGAAGCCATTACAGATTGTCTTTAGTCTAAAACTGTCAATTATTAAAAACAGTTAAGCAACAAGTGTCTTTGTTTGCTTTCAATTTGTTATGTAAAATGGTAAAAGACAATATATGTTGTTGTGAAAGATATTAGCTAGAGTGCTTATTACATGTTGTTAATTGTACAAAAAGCGAATTGTAAATTAGTCTTATTGTACTCCAGTACATATCGATGATTTTAATTATTGTGAGCATGTCGTATAGCTGCAATATGGATTATAAGTAACTTTTATGCACTTTATAAAAAGTTAGTAGTTTTTTTTTTTGGTGCTGCATGGCAGGGAGGGGAGAAGGTTCAGCGAGCTCCCCTGTACACCTGAACAGCTGCTACAGACCGGGACTGTCTCTGTCTCAAGAACTACTTGGCTAAGTTGGAAACTTTCAAATTTGAAATAATTTAAGTTTCACAGGTATGACCTTCCCAGTATCTAAGCTCTTGATAGCCCTTTTTTTTGGCTCTTTTTTTTTTTTTTTTAACTAGGTTGCACCTTAGTGTATTTTTACATTTTTCTTTACGTGTGTTTTAACAAGCTGTATGGTGTGAAATTTGAGGCGGGATCCTCATCACTCCACAATGCTACAGCGGCCTACCGTTAAACACACAAACATCTGCTGCGCTAAAATAAACTCTCTGAGGTTCCGTGCAACATCTCATCATCATCATCATCAACTTTATTTATAAAGCACTTTAAAAAAGCCACAGCTGACACAAAGTGCTGTACGTTAAAAACTAAAACAATCAACATTTATAAATGGAAGAAAAGAAGTCTCACTGAGGCCAAAAGCCAAAGAATAAAATAAGGTTTTAAGACGTATTTTAAAAGTTGACAGTGAAGCTGCCGTTCTAACATACAGAGGCAGGTTGTTCCACAGTTTGGGCGCCACGATGGCGAAGGCCCTATCCCCTCTGAGCTTCCTCCTAGATCTCGGTACTTCCAGGAGAAGCTGATCAGCTGACCTAAGAGACCGACAAGCTGGCTGTATGTAAAAAGAACAATGACACCATTTCGTGTAGCATGAACAGAATGGCTGTGATGTGTTGGGCTTGAAGAACTGACATAATGTTTTTTTTTATTTACTTATTTATTTATTATATTAATTATAATGAGTAGATTTGTGATATTTGTCTTATACAATATATGTTATACTTCTCCCAGGCATACTATTGTATTGGCAATATAATAAACCATCTTGATTAATTAATATAAATAAACAAAAAAAGCACACTGGTGTCTGATGTGCTTGTGTTTTTTTAATTTATTTTTTATAATTGAGACAGCTTCAAAGAATATAATTAATAAGTAACAATATGTCAGAAAAGAGAATAATGAAAAATGACATGAGAGGATAATTAATAAAGTGAGGTACTTTAGGTACACGAGGTGGTACTGTTTCAAAAGTTTCGAGAGCTGCTTTTCACTTTCGTCGTACATGCCTCCCTCAGGGGTTCAAAACCTGCCAGTAGAATTTGCTATTGACACTCTGGCCCCTGGGGACAGCCAAAAAATAGAAGGGTTTCATCAGGAAGGGCATTCAGCGTAAAACCTGTGCCAAAAGTGCGGTGTGCAGATAAGATGGTCCATTGTCACAACCCCTTGATGAAAGCAGCCAAAAAACATTTTATGTATTTTATCTAATTAGTGTAAGAAACATAAAAGAAAGTTAATTTTAATTATGAATATAAGGTGATAATACTAGCAGGGTAATGTATAGAGGACGTGATGTCTGTGCTGGTGACGTCCCAGAGTGTTTTGAATAGCAAAATATAGGATATTCCTTTTAAAAGCCCAATATGCAGCTCATTGCACTGCATCCCAGAGAGAGTGTTAAGTGTCTAAATCAGGTAATTAATCAGTTCTCCATTTATGTATCGGCACATTATTAAGTGGCCTGTGTGTATGAGGTATTCGAGACGGCCCAGGCGAAGGCAAATTCGCTGTCTTTTCTGTTTTGCTCAGCTCGCTTTCTCATCAGGATGAGTGTAGGGTTCCTCACTAGGGTGTACATGAGAAGCCAGCGAGCACGAGCCCGCAATTTCTCAGGACGCTCTGGAAAACAAGAGTCAATAAAATGTTTGTAAGATTTGCACGGTCTAGACTTTGTTTGCGCAGCTATATTCATACATCTTTATCTTTATCTTCTGTTTTTAAGTGAAATAGATTGTTACCTGAGTGTAAGAATGTTCCTTCACCTGTTTGAACATTCCACAGTGTGTGTTTGTGTAACAGGTGACAGAAACACAGCAGAACTGGATTACTATGATGATGATCTGCTACTATCATTCCCAACCATGTACAGTAACCTGAGAAATGGGGGAAAAAATAAGAAGAAATTAAATACTTTCTCTACTTATATCTCTTCTAATAACATACACGTCCATAACTCCAAAAATTCCACCTCTTTACATCGGATGCTCTCGGAGGTGCTCCTAAGTAACGTCATAAGTAAACTGTACTTTACACTATCATACTGCTATGACAATCTAAAGAGATGGCCTAGATGAGCAGGAGATGACAGTGTGAAGTAGCAATTGCAATCAAAAAGTCAAGAATGTGTAAAGTGTAGTCGTACTCTTGTCCAATTTCTCGAAGCCCTGCGGCATAATGGTTCGCTCGATACGTGAGAGCAAGAGCAACCCCACCGCGGTGCTTTTCATTAACCTCAGAATGCAGCTCATCAAGCCCAAGATCACATTAAAGAAGAAGAGGAAGTAGTTAACATTGTGAAAGACCTTCCTGTGGAGGAAATGAGAAATGACCGGAAATTAATACATTTGCTTAGTTTATTAACACAGAACCAGTGAACAGTTTAAAGTAAAAGTGAAGAGTAATGTTTGGGAAAATAAGATCTCAGTCATTCACACCGTGACATGATGGTTGACACCAGATCAGCTGTTTGGAGGTTTGCATTAACTGATGATCTCATGAGATTTTCATACACAATAGTCACTAGAGTTTACTCAGAATGATGTGGAGAACAAAATCAGAAACACCAAGTGAGGAACTGTTCTGTGTGTGGGAGGACAGATTGGTTCAGCACAACAGAACAGACGCTGTAATGTAAGTGATCACTCTTTAAAACTGTGGGATGCAAACCATGAGGTGGGGGTGTATTATATATATAGGTGTTATTAGCTTATGTATTAAAATATTTTTCATCTCAGATCTTAATGTTAATTTATGTGTTTAAAAATGTCTAGTATAAAAATATATGACTTTTTAATATTTTAACTGGCTGCATGTCCTGCACCTTTATGTTATATGAAAAAAGAAGTGTTTCTTCCAAAAGTACACTACTTGTACAAAGCTGGTGATCTCTTGTGGTTTTCTTCCTTTGCTATAAACAAATATGTTTTTTTTTTCTAGACAGGTAAAGTGCTCATACACCTTGCGTAAATTCTGTTGACGATTTGAAAATTTGCATGAAATTGCATTTGCGTTATACGAGCATTACACGTTTGTATTACATTGTATTATTATATAAATTGGTATGAGAAAAAGTGCTTTATGATAAAGAACTTTTAAAAATTATTCTGAAGCTTTCAGGAATTCTTTAAGTTGTAAATGTGTAGTTAATTAACGAACTGAGGTTGAGCGATAAATAGCACTGGCGATGGTAACAATAAGGGAAACAGCAAAACAGCAAAACCCTTGTTTCTTATTTTCTCCCATTTTCTGTTTCTGAATGGCAAATTTAAAAGAATCACAACATTAATGTTACTTTAGATAGTAGTAATATATTACTTTCACTATGAAGTAACTAGTTAAAGTAATGTGTTCATTTTCTAAGAAACTAGCTCAACGTTGGAATTATTAATGTTACCTGTTGTTGAGTGCTAATGGCTTATCTTTGTCCAGAGGTGAGTTTTTATCTTGCAGGAAAAACATGTGGATAAACATGCGCTGTAGCGCCATCACAGCCAGCACCACAAAGAAATTTGCCCTGTTTTGATACAAAATACACAAATCCATCAGCAGCTCCCAAATATTCACCATAAACCTAGTTCTTTGTAACTGCATATTTAGAATTTTATTATTTAGACTTATATAGACTGACATATAGAAGTCAGTGACTGCTTGAGATACTTTCCTTTTGGCTATTTTGAGGGCGAACAACAGGCCAGAACGAGCAGTTAAAGGGAAAGGGAAACACTCAAATCTACCTATTAACGCCAGACTGCCCAATCAAACAGCTGAAATAGTGGAGTAGCAAGAATACCATTTTGCTTCTGATTAGAAAAGATTTATATATTTCAATCTAGTTTTAATCATGCATTAATGTTTGGACGCACACAATCTGATCCTGAGCAATGAGCATACAATGCGGTTTTCATTATTCACTAATATACTGTAGCGTAAACATAGCATAGAAGGCTCATCTGGTAGAACCAAAAAAATAAAAAATGCTTGGGGGAACAGATAAGTCACCCTCATTGACAATATTATGTTTTAAAATACAAACAAAACTTGTTGTAAATGGTGTCAATGCACATCTTACCATTGAAGATTGCTTTAAAGTTTTCTATAATGGATTCTTCTCCACTGGTAAGGTAGGTTTCAAATTTTTCTACTGTTTTTGAAAAACTATTGGTTCTTACTGTTCTTTTGCCATTTGTTAGTGTTAATTGCAGTGTGATTGAAGTTGGTCTAAAGTAATTTGTTTCAGGTAATTAATCAAGAGGAGTTTCAGGCTTCCTTAAGGTGTGAATTGTGGGCAGGGCTTAGCTATATATAATGAAGGTTAATAAGCATAGCCTGCAACAAAATTGGTCAAGCACATAGTATTGATACAAACTCTTGTTTAGCAAGGAATCGCAAGTTTTTTTTATAGACATTCTGAGTTAAGAATGTGTGTTCAACCTATCTCTTCTGTCAATTCTTACAAACCAAGATACTTTTACTCACACAGCAGAGGCAGATCTCCCAGAAACCTCATCTACCCTCTAGTACTGTCTTATTTCCCTGCACTGGTGGTAGGTGGACTCTGGAACTGCCAATCTGCTGTAAAGAAAGCAGATTTTATCTTTGCTCTAGCTACCCATTACTCTTTTGATTTTCTTTCACTAACTGAGACCTTCCCAAGTCCTTCCACCCCACCCCACCCCACTCCCCCCTTCTAAAGGCCTTTGGTAGACACCCTTACATTTTTATCTCATTATACATCTGAGCAGTTAACGGGTTAAGGGCCTCGCTCAAGGGCCCAAGTGGGACAACTTGGTGGCTGTGGGATTTGAACCTGGGACCTTCTGAACCATAGTCCAATGCCGTAACCACTGAGCTACCCCTGACCCATTCACAATATGTTCTGCATGTTCAGAATGTAACAAAGTAAAAGAATCTGGGACAAACCTGTTGTCTGTTATTTAACACTTTACATATGTGCACTGAGAAGCACAGACCAAGTAAATCTAATAAATAAATGGAACTCAATTTTTGTCTGCCACCCCAGTTTTCCTCTACACTCTCACACACCACCATTGAAACCATCACTTGGTGAGACTTCCAAAGCCCTAGCCCTCCTCTATTGTCCCAAAAGCAAACACACCTTGACCTGTGCCACAAGAAACAGCTGCACATCAAAGACCCTGTGAATGCAAGCTAAGAGCTGGTGGAAGCAGCTACACTCCATCACGTATCCAGCTGTGTCCCCTGCTACAGTGCCACCCATACAGTTTACCCAAGCTGGCCTTTTCTTAAGGTGAGGGGGTACATTTTAAAGGAATGGGTTATGTACAGTAATTGCTCTCCTTGCTATCAGTGTTAAGTATGCCAGAAATGAGCGGACAGTACTGCAATGTGCTAGCCATACACCTGAGGAGTACTATCAACACGTATGGCTGCTGATGCTCTTTCGCAGCAATTGGTCAGATGACTCCACACAGAAATGTCTTTCACTTTGGTATACAGTATAAGCATGGCATACTCCCTTAAATACTTACACTGATAGATGGTTGCTAATAAAAGTGTCTTTAATGAACTGATAAACTTGACTTACAAAACAATGATTAAATCATTTAGCCAGTGGAGAAAGCCGTCTGTCTGGATTGGGTGTACAACCATATACACGAACACCAAACCCCCTACAAACATCGCCAAGTGTACGATCAGATAACCTGAAAAGTGGGATATTGTGGGTATTATATTGTGGAATATTGCAAAAAAACATTTTCATGTTTAATTAACGGATAAATAAATTTGGTTCATGTATTAGCTTTTGGTTAATTTGAACAAGTGTGATTTACTTTTATTAATGCACTTACCCCATAGAGTGAAGGCAATCTGATAGCCAGGGTACTTCAAAAGCCCACCCTGTAGAAGGGATAACATTACCCATTGTAACCAGCAGGTAAAGTATGATTTTTGCACTCTGCATTCCACACACAGGCCCAGAGACACCGTGTTTCCTTTAATTCATTTTGTTCAGTTCATTTTATGATTTTTTTCCTATTGATGTTTCCATTTGTTTATGGTTGTTTCCAGGTGTATAAATCTTCTGTGTGTCCTTACTCCATCATTATCACCATCATTTCTAGTCCGTCTGGTAGTTGATGGAAATATTTAATCACTGATATATGTATAAAAACATGGTGTAAGGATAATGACTTCATTGCTTAAACATGCCCTAAAATAAAAGAACTGGACACAGATTTCCGATATAAGGAAGCCTATCAGAGGTGCCAATCACCCATAACCATAACCATGGGCATAAGCAACTTTATAGGTAGGACCTGAACACTAACAACATCAACAAAAAGGGCCAAGAAATACTCAGGAAATTGAACCTACTTTAGATAATAAAGGATATGAAGTATCTTGACATCCTCCATCACTGTCTGGTATTGGGATCTTGGCCAACACACTAAGTGGGAACTAAATGGCATTAGATCGTACTGTGTATATTGCCTCTAAAATTATATACTTTCTTCTTTGTGAAGCCTAACATGTTGGTTGTAATGCAGTATGAATATGAACTGTCCTTTATATGATGCACATTTTTGTCATAAACCATCAATAAGAGTTTTAAGGCAAAACTAAACACACACTCACCAAACTAACAGTAGGACTCGGCTTGTAGTTCCTGGGTAAGTATTTTTTTTCCCCAGCCCACATTGATTTGATGTGCTTCCTGTCAATCAAATAATACTGCATATGAATTGAGTAATAAACAATAAAAACACATTGTTGCTGAAAAAAAACCCCAAAACAAAACAAATGCAGATGACTGATCTGGGAAAAGGTCATCTCATTTATATTTATGACTAGCAAAAGTACCGGTCACTGATGGGTCAAGAGTTTGCAGTTTAAAATGTTAAAGTTTAAAAGAAGTTCATTTGCTTTAATGTAATCAGTGATACTATTTTAGGTTGAAGCTCACATATTGTACAGGTCTGTCTGTCTGTCTGTCTGTCTTTCTATATGGCAGGACCTTTTGTCTAACTTAATAATACAAAGAGATGGTGTTTGTTTACATTGAGCAAGTAACTCATTTAGAGAAGCTTATTTTAAAGTAGATTATTAAATCCATTCGTAACATGTTCATCCCCCCATCCATGTTCATAACATTGCTTTTACTTAACCTTTTTATTCCACTCATCGTTTAGATCTTGTGGTTTAGAATCTGGCGTATGACTGTTTATTAGTTCTCTTTTACTCAACATTTTAATTTAAAGCAAATACCAAATGACTGGCAAAGTTACATTAAATTCTGTTCAGCGAGTTTTGCATGATGTCTGGACAGATATACAGACATACATACATACAGACATACTGACAGAAAGGTTTCTGAGACTGGTATCCTCAATATATAAAAGATATAATTGAAAACGTGAGTTTTGACCAAACGTTTCTTTTATTTACACCCACTCAGAAAAGTGAGTACACCCCTCTAATTTCAGCAGATGTTTTAGTATATTTTCAAAGCACAACATTATAGAATTACAACTTGGATATATTTCGGAGTAGTTAATGTGCAGCTTGTATAACAGTATAGATTTACTGACCGCTGAAAATAACTCAACGTACAGCCGTTATTTTCAAAATAGTTGGCCACAAGAGCGAGTGCACCCTAAGTAATAACAGCTGTACATCTTTAACCATGCAAAGTCACATGACCTAATCATCATGTTTTACCATGATCAATAGGCCATGATGAAAACCACTTAGGGTAAACATATCAAAACATGGTCTGCATGTTGAGTTATTGTTAGAGGACAGTATTTACAGTACAATCCGTACATTGACTACTTTAAAGTATATCCAATTTTCATTTTTATGGTACTGTCCCTTGAGAAAGTAAGAGGTACTGGATATAGATTGTATTACACAGTGGGTTACATGAATATTAAAGAGCACTCTAACATTTCCATATTTGTTGTAACAGTTCATTCACATGGATTTATATGTTTATAGTTTCAGTTGTCTTTCGGCGTACCTGTAATACACCAACACGTGGATAATATGAATCAGGGACGAGAATGCTGCACAGGCTGAGGACACATACCAGGTGTCTGAGATGAATAGAAACACAATTCAGAAACACAAATCAATCAATAAATGTTAGCAGTTTTGGAATAAATCAATACGATTTTAAGATTTCGATCTGTGTCAATTTATCATATAAAAAAGACGAATGTGGGATCTTACATTTAGGATAGTTTATGTTCTCTGATGGGCCAAGCACGTCAGTAAGAAAGCTGGAGTTTTCCCAATTCTCATGCAATATGGTCATACAGTATGTAGAAGAAACCTGCTCCAATAATATCATCTAATGGATGAAACACACACAAATACCTGCTTATTTGAAAGGGGTGGGGTCATCATTGAGGAGACAACAGCCATCATAGGACAAAGGGAACCAGGCAGACGTAGTGCTGAGAGATACAGTATGATGATATCGATACACTGGTAATTTTCTTCCCGTATACATTTTAGAGATATCATAGGATAGTGTTTTAAATTAGCTACACACTTGACAAAGGACTGCAAATGGATTTATTAATACACACACACACACACACACACACACACAAATGTACCATGTACAAACTGAGGAAGGAGAGCACAACAGTGGCAATGATCCTGTTTGGGAATTTAAAATATGGATCCCACTCATACACTTTCTTCTGGAACCAGCTCTTCTGCTCTTCTGACCTGGAATGTAAAACAATGGTTAACAGTGTGTGTCTGTGTATCTGCGTTTGTGTGTGTGCGTGCGCACGCGTACCTTTCAGCAGGTCGGCGTAATAATCTCTGTACGTATTTGTAATGCTCCTTCGTAACTTCCTCCTGCGGAACACATACATTATAAAACTGAGGGAATCATTATTCTGCCTGTGCTGGACCACGTGTGCTTGAGAAGGTCCACTGCCACAGTCTGGTGTTGCTGACAAGCGGTCCAACATTTAGGCCTTGGTGGACTAGGGACGTGATTAGAGCATCAAAGCCTGATTTAATGTGGGACCTTCAGGAATGCACAATCGATGAAGGCCAGATGTGTGCACAGGGGTGAAAAAATGCAGGTGAAAATTAGTACTCGCCTTATCTGTCCACCACTCCCAGGGACGGACTGTCCGGGTTTTTCACTCTTGATCAGGGTAATGCTTGTGGATGGGCACGGTGTGAAGCCACACATTCAAAGTCTCCTGAAACTTTGGAGAGATGTGGTTCATCTATCAATGATGGTCGTTCTCAAAAGGAGGGGGTGGAGCTGGGTCTGGAGTTAGGTTTAAAAAGTGGTGGCAAATTCAGCCCAGTCCACTATGGAGACTTCGTCTGTCCAAGAGAAGTGGCCATGTTTAAGGGGAAAACTTAGGTTTTCGCTCCTTCCTGATCATACTGAACTAAACTTTGCAGTGAGATGAGTGTGTGTGTGTGTGTGTGTGTGTGTGTGAAAAGAAATACCTGTTTGTTGAGTTTCTTCATCCAGATAAGAACATCCTTAACTATCTGAAATCCAAATCTGCACACCAGGAACCCCAAACAGAGTAAATTTGGGAAGTCCAGTAACTGCACACACACACACACACACACACACACACACACACAGTGATTGGTCTGAAAGGAATGGCCTGTGGTGTACACCTGTATTTATTACGATGCACTCACCCACTCATGCTCCTTTAAATCATTTCTTAGACCACCCTTGTCCGCTGTTGAATCACTGCACCAGACTAACTCCCACATTTGCAGACTGAACCTGTACACACACACACACACACACACACACACACACACACACACACACACACACACTTATTTCATTGTCAAGCTTTAAGCATAATGTCTACTACATAATTACGTTAATGTGTGTGTGTGTGTGTGTGTACCAGAAGACTGCATACAGCAGGCCCAGGACTCCTCCTAACAGTTGGTGTGATGTTGAAAGGCAGATGAATAGCGGCATGCAGGCGACTCCTACTTTTATTGCTGCTACCATGTACATAAACACTAACATGGACACACACACACACACACACACGCACGCACGCACGCACACAAGCACACACACATTTCACTGCCAAGATCCCCACCCATGTCCCATATAACCACCAGCTGCCAAGTCAAACCAAGTCAAGCATTTATTTTAAGGTAAGACAACATGAGCACATGCCAGATATTCACCAACAAATAGGTAGTTATGTTTACAAATATAAAAATAATACATATACTGATCACATAACTAGTGTGTACGGCAGCAATGTTACATATCCCATGTTTGAAAAGGGCTTATAGTTGACTGTGCATTATAGTTTGTGTTATAGCGTTATGAGTGTTATAGTGGAGTGTGTAGAAGTGTGTGTATGAGTTCAGCATGTGTTTTTTCCTGTGTATTACTGATGCATGTGTGTTGTAGTAGAGTGTGTTCTATGGTATATCATGGTGCAGTAAAGTGTGTGTGTTAGAGCATGGGGCAGTGGGTAAGTTGTTGGGTGATGTGAAGATGCACAGATTTATCCAGCAAGTAGCATAATACATTTCCATCTGTGAAAAAAGTCAGGAATTAAAGTTGAATATGCCACATGAAGTCCTCACCCAAAGCACCCAAAGCACTTTTTAAAGTGTTTAAAGTGCCTGTTTAAAGTGCAGGTGCACAATCAGTAGGTAAATTGTAGCCTGGTGCAAGCTACATGTATGGGTTCTTCAGCAATCAAGTCCACCCAGATCCCCATCACATTGGCCAATATGGGGCTGCACAACAAAACAGAGGACCTTCTTGATCTGTGTGATCTGAGTGTTGGAATAGGGGAATGGCCTGAGTCACAGTGGGCAATCTGTCTTCTGACACTGTTGGGTGGTACAAATGTAGAATTTTGTGAAAAAGCCTATTCTGTGGGTGTCCCAGAACTACGTTGCCAATGATTTTCTTTGTTAGTGTAGCAGTAAGCATTATACCTAATTTGCATTTGCTCAAGATGATAGACACTGGTGGCCAGTGCTAACCATCAGGACTGACAAAAGTGTGGGCAGGACTGCCAGCGCATTAAAATTCCAGATATTTCTATGATCATCATGTCCTCTGGGAAGCAGAAACATTGATCTTGGTTCTTGACATGCTGCAAGCCTCAATTATCAATCAAGAACATACCATCTTCTTCTTTGTCTTTGGGCTGTTCCCTTTCAGGGGTCGCCACAGCGAATCATTTGCCTCCATCTAACCCTATTCTCTGCATCCTCTTCTCTCACACCAACTAACTTCATGTCCTCTCTCATTGCATCCATAAATCTCTTTGGTCTTCCTTTAGACCTCCTGTCTGGCAGTTCCAACCTCAGCATCCTTCTACCAATATATTCACAATCTCTCCTCTGAACATGTCCAAACCACCTCAATCTGGCCTCTCTGACTTTATCTCCTAAACATCTAACGTGGGTTGTCCCTCTGATAAACTCATTCTTGATCCTATCCATCCTTGTCACTTCCAAGGAGAACCTCAACATCTTCAGCTCTGCTACCTCCAACTCTGCCTCCTGTCTTTTCTTCAGTGCCACCGTCTCTAAGCCGTAGAGCATCGCTGGTCTCACCACTGTCCTGTACACCTTTCCTTTCATTCTCGCTGATACTCTTTTATCGCACAACACACCTGACACTTTTCTCCACCTATTCCAACCTGCCTGTACCCGCCTCTTCACCTCCTTTGAACACTCTCCGTTGCTCTGGACCTTTACCTCTGCTCCCTGTATCCTCACCGTTCCTCTTGGGTCCCTCTCATTCACACACATGTATTCCGTCTTGCTGCGGCTAACCTTCATTCCTCTGCTTTCCAGAGCATACCTTTACCTCTCCAAATTTTCTTCCACCTGTTCCCTGCTCTCGCTACAGAGCACAATGTCATCTGCAAACATCATAGTCCATGGGGACTCCTGTCTCACCTCATCTGTCATCCTGTCCATCACCAGAGCAAACAAAAAGGGGCTTAGAGCCGATCCTTGATGCAGACCCACCTCCACCTTGAACTCTTCTGTCACACCTACAGCACATGTTACCACTGTCTTACAGCTCTCATACATGTCCTGCACCACTCTAACATACTTCTCTGCCACTCCAGACCTTCTCATACAATACCACAGCTCCTCTCTTGGCACCCTGTCATACGCCTTCTCTAAATCTAAAAAGACACAGTGCAACTCCCTGTTACCTTCTCTGTACTTCTCCGCCAGCATCCTAAAAGCAAATACTGCATCTGATGGACTCTTTCTAGGCATAAAACCATATTGCTGCTCACAAATGCTCACCTCTGCCCTTAACCTAGCTTCCACTACTCTTTCCCACAGCTTCATTGTCTGGCTCATTAGCTTTATACCTCTATAATTGCCACAGCTTTGCACATCTCCCTTGTTCTTAAAAATTGGCACCAATACACTTCTCCTCCATTCCTCTGGAATCCTCTCACTCTCCAAGATCTTGTTAAACAAACTTGTCAGAAACTCTACTGCCACCTCTCCTAAGCACTTCCATACCTCCACAGGTATGTCATCAGGACCAACAGCCTTTCCACTCTTCATCCTCTTCAACGCCCTTCTCACCTCACTTCTACTAATATTTGCTACTTCCTGTTCCACAACAGTCACCTCTTCTACTCTTTGTTCTCTTTCGTTTTCCTCATTCATCAACTCCTCAAAGTACTCCTTCCATCTTCCCATCACCCTCCTGGCATCTGTCAGTACATTTCCATCTCTATACTTCCATCTCTAACAAATTATAGACCGATTTCAAACCTTCCGTTCATATCAAAAATATTAGAAAAAGTAGTAGTATCAGCTCAAATATGCACATTCTTGCAGGAAAACAACATCCTAGAAGAATTTCAGTCAGGTTTCAGGCCCCATCATAGTACAGAAACTGCACTTGTTAAGATTGCAAACGACTTGTTTTTAGCTTCAGACCAAGGCTGCATCTCAATACTAGTCTTACTTGATCTAAGTGCTGCATTCGACACCATAGATCATAATATTCTCATAGACCGCCTACAAAATCATATAGGTATTCAGGGGCAGGCATTAAAATGGTTTAGATCATACCTGTCTGATCGATACCATTTTGTAGATCTAAATGGAGTACCGTCTGATGTAATGCCAGTGAAATATGGGGTCCCACAAGGGTCAGTTTTAGGACCTCTCCTGTTCTCAATTTACATGCTTCCCCTGGGAAACATCATTAGAAGGCATGGGATTAGTTTCCATTGTTATGCTGATGATACCCAATTATACATCTCAACAAAACCAGATGAAATACCCAAGTTGTCTAGATTAACAGAGTGTGTCCAGGACATAAAAGATTGGATGACCAATAACTTTCTTTTACTAAATTCAGATAAGACAGAGATATTGCTCATCGGCCCAAAAACCAGCACACAACAGCTTTCACAATTCAGCCTGCGTTTAGAAGGATGTACTGTTACTACTAGCTCAACAGTAAAAGACCTGGGCGTGATATTAGACAGTAACTTGTCTTTTGAAAATCATATTTCCAATATTGAATTGAATTGAATTCAATATCACAAAAACAGCCTTTTTCCATCTTAGAAATATTGCCAAACTTAGGAGTATCCTATCCGTATCTGATGCAGAAAAGCTAGTTCATGCATTCATGACCTCCAGACTGGACTATTGTAATGCATTACTAGGTGGTTGTCCTGCATCCTCAATAAACAAGCTACAGTTAGTCCAAAATGCAGCCGCCAGGGTTCTCACTAGATCCAGAAAATATGATCATATAACACCTATATTATCATCCCTGCACTGGCTACCTGTTCAATTTAGAATTAATTACAAAATAGTACTACTTACATACAAGGCTTTAAATGGTTTAGCTCCCTCATACCTAACCAGTCTTTTGATACGCTATAATCCACCACGTCCCTTAAGATCACAAAACTCCGGACTTCTGGTAATTCCCAGAATTTTAAAATCTACAAAAGGGGGCAGGGCATTTTCATATTTGGCTCCAAAGCTTTGGAATAGCCTTCCAGACACTGTTCGGGGAGCAGACACGGTTTCCCAATTCAAAAGTAGGCTCAAGACGCATCTCTTTAATCTGGCATACGCGTAACTCATCCCATAACCTCATACTCCAGTACACCTATCCTGAATGGCAACTACGCTAATTCTCTCCATCTTTTCTGTATTTTTTTACCCATCCTGAGACATCTGGAGATTGTGCCAGCTTCAGTAGACAAAGGCCAACCCTGCAAGGTTTCTAAGGCATCTTGAGAAGGACCTGCTCCAGCTAGATTCTGCTTTATGATGGCTGGAGCTACACATCCTGCTCCTGTGCTCCCAGTGATCCAGACCCCATCTGCCCTCTGCACCTACTGCTGAACTGAATCTACACAACTTCTGATATATTGAACTTTCACCTGCACAACACACTTGATGTTATTTCTATCTGTTATCACCCAGATGAGGATGGGTTCCCTGTTGAGTCTGGTTCCTCTCAAGGTTTCTTCCTATTGCCATCTCAGGGAGTTTTTCCTTGCCACTGTCGCCGTCACCCTTGGCTTGCTCATCAGAGACATTTCATTCATCATTCATTCTTTTCATTATTATCTAGACACATTTTTCTCACACATACACACTTCCAAATATTTTCTTTTCTTTTCTTTTCTAAAAAAAAAAAAAAAAATCTTTAATTTTTTTTTTTTTTTTGTGAAGCTGCTTTGGGACAATGACCATTGTTAAAAGCGCTATATAAATAAAATTGAATTGAATTGAATTGAATCTATCTTTAATTACTCTAACCTGCTGCACATCCTTCCCATCTCTATCTCTCTGCCTTGCCAACCTGTACAGATCCACCTCTCCCTCCTTACTGTCCAACCTAGCATACAAGTCCTCATATGCTCTTTGTTTGGCCTTTGCCACCTCTGCCTTCACCTTACTCTGCATCTCCCTGTACTCCTGTCTACTCTCTTCAGTCCTCTCAGTGTCCCACTTCTTCTTAGCTAGCCTCTTTTCCTGTATACACTCCTGAATCAAGAACATACCATCTAACTGTAAGTAAACAAGGAATTAAACATTTGAACTTGGTGAACTCAGATTGTAATTAGAACATTGTCAATCAAAGCCTTGTTCAGTGCACGGCATTAGGACGTTTACGTCAAGAGGAGGTGTCGCACAAGGACGTGAACGAATATCTACTACCAAACATCACCATTTAGTCTCACAGTAGAGTGAAGATCAGAGTGTAGGCAGTGGTTAGTCCTTTCCTCACCCATTGACTAATTCTATGAGTAGATTGGTCTGTTTTTTAAGCCTTAGCAGGGAGGAAATCTGTGGCTGTATCCTGAAGTGAAATTGATGGTCAGAGAATCCAGACTAATCTTGCATCTGGATCTCATATATAATCTATCTTGAATGATGAAAAGTGACAAGCCACTTGCATAAATGACAGTAGAGATGACTCAGTTGTTGATCCTGACAAGCCATATTGAAATCCAATTCCAAGTGGCTCACTTTACAAAGGACAAAACCTTTAAGGACAAAACCTTTAAGGACAAAACCATTACACAGGCATTACAGGGATGTTCACAGATAGTGTGCAGTAGGTAGCACAAATGCAGAGTAGGGAATTCATCAGATGTGAAAAAAGCACCATTGTGCCCATCCTTGAGACCTAGATCCATTCTTTCGTAAGGAGTAGTGCACGCTACTGCATATCAGCAGGAAGTCGTCAGTGAGGGAGAACAAGTGCAGCACAATTGCAAAGGAGTGTCTGGCCATTAAGTGCTCTTTCATCTCTTTTCCTTCCATGCTTTGCTCCTCTGGCTCCAAAACATGTAAGATGCCAATGCTCACTGTTTAGTATTTAGTACTGTAGCTTTTTAACCTTGAACATAGACTGCTGTGGCAGATTTCCTGTCCCTCCAGGGGAGTGTGTTGTTATAGTGTGTTAAAGTGTAGTGTATTATAGTGTTTGTTGTACCTTTTAGATAAGGTGGTATTGTAAATGGAAGCGGGTTACTGATGCCAAAGGTCAAGCTGACCATGTGCTGAGTCACGGCACCAAAAGCGAAAGCATAGGACCATCGGTTCTCCTGAGTGCTCGTAAAATCCACAGGTCTACCAACCACATAACACACACACACACACACACACACAAACACACAATTCATTATAATCAGATTGTACGTATTGTAGATGGAGTTTAGACAGAGTGGGATTTAATCTTCGCTACACCTAAAGCTTGTTATTAAACTCACACCACAAGGCTGAACCGGCCGCTTAGACACAACAAATTCCTCTCACAAGCACAAGTTCTTTTCCTGCGTTCTAAAAGTGACAGCAGTAGTATTATTGCCACCTGCACACACACAAAGACACATACACAAAAACATGGATTTTAATTTATAAAATACAAATAAATTATATATTTGTATACAGTAGGTAGTCAACCGGAATAATTGTTTGTGCGTTTGCTGGTGTTTACCGCTGGGTGGCGCTATACAGTATAACTATAGACTGACGCCTAAGGCTTTTAACATTGTAGTTAAACGAATTCATAATCACAGTACTAAAATTACAGTACAAATGTAGAATTTAAATTAAATTAAATCTTCTTAGGATCGAATTTAAACAACGTAAACGTTATCACAGTGAGCCTTCAGATTTTATCATGTGTAATTAGAAAAGTTACGCGTGTGGGGTCTTGTGTCATTTTATACTTTATACTTATAAATTTGTAGTAGATTAGTAGAACATTAAATTTAAAACATTAAAACATTGTCAGGACGTGCTACAGCATTGTACTACAGATGTCGATGTCATTCAGCCTCGCTTGTGTTTTAGCGTTATTATAAGAAAGAAATGCAGTAGGCTGTTATGATCATCATATTTTGTTTAATAAATACTGAGCCCGTTGCGCTGTACCACCGCCGGCAAAACCTTATAAAAATAAAAGTGAAACATTTAATGAATTTACAATCACAGAACTAAAATTAGAGTACAAATTTAGAATTTAAATTAAATATAGGAATTTCTTATTTGCATCAAATTTTTATATCTAGCCTTTAGATCATATCATGTGTAACACTAGTGTATAGGCAGAAAACAGACTCTGAGTGTGTGTCAGAAAAAGTTTGCCAGATTAATGTGCAAAAACTATATAGTAAAACTATATAAGCTACATAGCCTTTATAAGACTCTACTTGTATTTAGGCGCACTCACAATGACAACAAAACAATATGATTTTGTAAAATAATAAAAGTAAACAGGGAGCGCTGTTCTGTATGGCTTTCGGTCAACTTGAGCGTGTCAGAAAATGAACCCAAACTCTGTGTATACAGGTACTTGCCTTACACACGTGAAAATACATACTTATAGAAAGCAAAATGTCTGCTTTTATATAAACTAATGAAAAACAATTTTTAGATGATGTAATTCGTATGAAAAGTAAATTATAGGTCTTACATATTTATGAAAAGTCATTTTCAAAAGGCTCTGCTGAAAAAAGTTAGGCACATCAGTCACTTAAACCCAAATAGAAGGTCTTTCTGAGTGTTATAATAAAGTTGTAACATAACAGATTAACAAAGGGTGCGCACTTAATACTAAACCTAAATTGAACGGGTGGATTACCGGAGATGCGTGTTTCTTAGCCCCACCCCCGTGAACACAGCGTATTTAGAGAAAAGTAAGGTTGCGCTCGGACCACCCAGCTTCACTCAAAAAAATGAAGAAGGCAGGTTGTGCACTTTACATAATATAATTACTTTCACTCACTCTTTCACTCTCTCACTCACTCACTTACTCACTTTTTGGGAACGCCAATTGGCCTAACGTGCATATCTTTGGACTGTGGGAGGAAACCGGAGTACCCAGAGGAAACCCACCAAGCACGGAGAGAACATGCAAACTCCATGCACAAAGAGACGGGAATTGAGCCTGGCCGGAAATCAAACCCGGGAGGTGCAAGGAGACAGTGCTAACCACTACACTACCGTGCCGCCTAATTACTCTCAGTATACTCATACTGTAATAATCATATTTGTTTATTTTAAATGTTTCTTTTCAATTAAGGTTAATGTAATTTTGTCTCAACTTGACCGTACAAATTCCTAATACGTTGTCTAATCACAAACCATTCATGTTAAGTCAACATTTCATACGGTACAGCAGGGGGCAGTAGCGAGACCCCAGCTGTCATGAACCGCTAATGAAACAGAAGAGCGAGACAATTCAAACTACACCTGCGCAAAGTTAATTGACTCTCCGTGCGCGCGCGCGTTACCCCTGCAGTTCTGTCTGTTTAGACAGAGGGTCAGAGGTCAACACGCGAAAAAGGGCAGATTTTTCCTCAGATATTAGTTTTTTTCATCAGTATTCATATTTTTATATGTGATAATATATGTATATGGTATTTAACTTTGGCCTGCTTCTGTAGTTTTAGAGAGTCCTGGTGTTTTAGACTAAAGTTAGCTAACAGATTTAGCCACGTGTCACAGGTCGGTCCACTGCATATATTTACATTATTTGGTGAACAGTATATAAGCAGGTAAGCATATTATCTTACTTATTATATAAGTAGGTAAGCATATGTTATCTTAACTTATATCTGTGGTTTGAACAAAACAACATTGTAATAAGATGTTTGATAAAAGGGCTGGTGGTACATCAGTAATTATACAGATATCTTTATTAAAAAGTTGTGTTCGAGTCTCAATTGTTCCATGAGTCTCTCTCTCTCTCACACACACACCCCTAAATCCCACTAAAAATAAACTGAATTTCTGCAGTATTAAATTTAAATAGATCTTTGTGTCTACCTAAAAGAAGATCTGGTACAGTAATACTAATAATTACTGCGGAACTAACGGTATCATTGGGCTCTTCAGAATATCACAATATCCATTTAGCCTTCAAAAATGATAACTTAAAGCTGCTATTAAATGACATCAGATCACAGGTCTACTTGGGAAAGTGTTTTCAAGTTTGTGAGAAATCAGTGTGGACCAAATGTTAGTGATCAAATACTAAACAACATTTACAGGGAAAAATACAAACAGGCTCTTTGGAATTCTGTATTAATCTAGTGATTTCATATTTGCTTTATATATATATATATATATATATATATATATATATATATATATATATAAAGTCGGGAGGGCGAAGACTTTCACGTGTTTCCTCCGAACCCCGTGACGTCAGCCGACCACATCTTTTCGAACTGCTCGCTTACGTCACAGGCCACGCCCACTAAACAGAAACGACCATGCCCAAAGTCAGTTTACTGGTTATTCTCAAAAAACAAAGTTGGCTACCTGTTACATCTACTAAAATGTAATATGTGTTTTGTACATAATAAGTTCAGTTAAGATGAACATGAATAAATGATGTTGTATTTGCATGAAATTTAACAACTTAACATGTATTAGATTTAATCATGTTGAGATAAATCAAAGAGATCATCTCACTATGGAAAGCGGAAATATCAGATCAAATATCGCGAGAAGAGAACACAGCGTGTTGAGAAGACAAACGTTTGGCGCGCGTGTGGAAAAGGTAAGCAGGAATTAATTCCCGTCTTTCTAAATAGAAACGAAATACTGAACATAAATGTCACCTGCTGTTTAGCGATGTTTAGTCACGTTATTTTGGTTTAAGCTATTTCTTGTATTTTTATTCACACTTAAAATACCGACGGTTATATGCGCGTGCTTAATCTGCGGTTCCGTTCTGGTTTCGGTCTGTTTTCATGAGTTGTGAAGCGAGAGGAACAAAGTATAAATATTGTTTATTTGATAAATTAAGTATCATGAATTTTAATTGAATCTATCTCTGTATTTTTTTACAGCAGTTTGTGAGTGAAAGTGTCCTGTCTGCGTCTGACTTCAGGAGTTTCCTGACCAACCGTCTCTAACGGTCATATTTAAAAGTCATAACGGACAGTTATAAAGTACAAAACGCTTCTGTTGGTGTTAAATTGTTTTTCTATGATTAATACGTCTTTGTGGTGTTTTATGTTTTGTACATCTTCTTAAATTGAGACTTCATTTGTAAGTTGCTGCTGGTGTAAAATAAAAATCTCCGATTTATCCCGTTTGTTTTACGCTTCCTTCCTTCACAGAATTCTGTTGATCAGGGCTTGAAATTTAAATTTACTTGAGTTGGATCAACTTAATTTACAACTGAAAAATGTGTTGTACCAACGCTATTCATTTATGTTAACAGTATTAAATTATGTTGGACGCAGCTGTAGTAAATAAGTTAAATGAACCTAATAAAATTAATCTGACTGAACCTAAGAACATTAAGTTGGGCCAACAAAATAGCTTAATGCTGAAAGAGAGCCATTAAATCAGGTGGAAATTCTTTCCATAATTTAATTACGTTCATTCAATGGGTTATTTTTTTGAGTGCACAATACTATTCTTGCAAGAACTATTACAGAAAGGCTGACCTCTGTGTCTTAAAAAAAAACAGACTAACATGACTAAATGGGATTAATTGAAATCGATATAAACATATGGGATTAACATCAAGGAATACATTTTGTACAGCATAAATAGTTGTATAGTTGAAGTTCAACAAAGAATGGTTGAAGAGAAATATTTAAATAATGTTCAATCAAACTTAGCTGTTCATGTTAAATGAACACAAAAATTTCAAGTTGGTTTAACATCATCCCATATTAAGATAACGTGGTCCCACTGTCCACTATTGAATCATGTTTTTATAAAAGGGCTATTTTTTTTATACCATTGTTACCATTTTTTAATTGCTGGAATGGAAATATTCTGTATTGTTTTCAGTGAACTTGTGCGCTCTAAAAAACTTTATGCATGCGGCTGAGCATTGATTAGACTAGGTAGGAAATTTAAATAGGAGGATCATGATGCTCAACATCCCGGAGCCTAAATCTCATTTAAATTAAATTAACAAATATTGTAAAATAAACAATAGCTCACGTTTAGAAAACATTTAAAAATTCTCTATGACATAAGGCTGCATTGGGCCGGTGTTATGCGCAGAGCGCCGGGAGATTTCCTGAAGCTCAAATCTCCAAAATCGTTGGGGCACTTTTTCTAAATAGACGCTATCTTTAATAACCGATGAAGGTTGTGAACTGCACACACGCATTCTCGCCTAAACAACTCTTTAAACTACACTTGTGACACAATAACAGTAACATTTTGCAGTCTGGCATTTGAAGAAATCAGAGAATAAAGAATTAACCAGTTGTTGGGTCAAAATAACCCAACCAGGTGTTAATTTGTAAAAGACTCACTACATCTTATTAGACCCAGCAGGAGTGACACAACGTGTTTACAAAAACAACAGGATTTTTTAGAGTTTATTTTTTCAGTTTAAATTTGTTCTTCTTCTTTGTTTATCAGCTGTTCCTTTTAAGGGGTCGCCACAACGAATCATTTGCCTCCATCTAACCCTATCCTCTGCATCCTCTTCTCTCACACCAAACTTGTCAGAAACTCTACTGCCACCTCTCCTAAGCACTTCCATACCTCCACAGGTGTCTAATTAGGACCAACAGCCTTTCCACTCTTCATCCTCTTCAACGCCCTTCTCACCTCACTTCTACTAATATTTGCTACTTCCTGTTCCACAACAGTCACCTCTTCTACTCTTTGTTCTCTTTCGTTTTCCTCATTCATCAACTCTTTAAAGTACTCCTTCCATCTTCCCATCACCCTCCTGGCATCTGTCAGTACATTTCCATCTCTATCTTTAATCACTCTAACCTGCTGCACATCCTTCCCATCTCTATCTCTCTGCCTTGCCAACCTGTACAGATCCCCCTCTCCCTCCTCACTGTCTAGCCTAGCATACAAGTCCTCATATGCTCTTTGTTTGGCCTTTGCCACCTCTACCTTCACCTTACTCTGCATCTCCCTGTACTCCTGTCTACTCTCTTCAGTCCTCTCAGTGTCCAACTTCTTAGCTAGCCTCTTTCCCTGTATACACTCCTGGACTTCCTCATTCCACCACCAAGTCTCCTTGTGCACTTTCCCCTTACCTGATGATACACCAAGTACCCTCCTACCTGTCTCCCTGATCACATCGGCTGTAGTTGTCCAGTCAACTGAAAGCACCTCCTGACCACCCATAGCCTGTCTCAACTCCTCCCTAAAGACTTTACAACATTCTTCCTTTCTCAGCTTCCACCACTTTGTCCTCTGCTCTGCCTTTGTCCTCTTCGCCTTCCTCACCACCAGGGTTATTTTACACACCACCATTCTGTGTTGTCTGGCTACACTCTCCCCTACCAACACTTTGCAGTCACTGATCTCTTTTAGGTTACAACATTGACACAAGTTGTAGTCTACCTGAGTGCTTCTGCCTCCACTCTTATATGTCACCCTATGTTCCTGCCTCTTCTGGAAGAAAGTATTTACTACTGCCATCTCCATCCTCTTTGCAAAGTCCACCACCATCTGTCCTTCTACATTCCTGTCCTGAAGACCAAACCTGCCCATCACAGTTTCATCACCTCTGTTCCCTTCCCCAACATGTCCATTGAAGTCTGCACCAATCACCACTCTTTCACCTCTGGGGATGCTCTGCATCACTTCATCTAACTCACTCCAGAATTTCTCCTTCTCTTTTAACTCACATCCTACCTGTGGGGCATAACCACTAACAACATTGAACATTATCCCTTCAATATCCAGCTTCAGACTCATCACCCTATCTGATACTCTCTTCACCTCAAGAACATTCCTTACAAACTCCTCTTTTAGTATAACTCCTACTTCATATCTTTTCCTATCCACACCATGGTAAAACAATTTGAACCCTGATCCTAAGCTTCTAGCCTTGCTACTTTTCCACCTGGTCTCCTGGACACACAGTATATCCACCTTTCTTCTCTGCATCATATCAACTAACTCTCTTCCCTTCCCTGTCATGGTCCCAACATTCAAAGTCCCTACTATCACTCCTAAACTCTTGCCTTTCCTTTTCTCTTTCTGCTTTTGCACACGCCTTCCTCCTCTCCTTCTTCGACCAACAGTAGCCCAACTTCCACCGCCACCCTGTAGGTCAACAACACCAGTGGCAGTCGTTGTAAACCCGGGCCGCGAGCGATCCGGTATGGGAATTATATTCGTGATTCGCATCACGAATAGAAAAAATCTATATTTGAAAACATATCGCATTCACAATTTTTAAAGTTGTTCTAATGTTTTATTATAAAAGTCTATTTTTCCAGTTATTTCTATATTTAAAGTTTGATGTCTTTGAATGTAAAAAAAAAAAAAAAAAAAACAATAAACAGATACAAACAGAGATACATAAGCTCTATAACATTTCATTTTTTGTACAAATGAAATTGTCAGCTTTGGAACTTGATTGTCTGTCTAAACAACATTGAACCAATTATTATTTTTTTAATTCATATCTGTAAAGAAAATATCACTATCTCTGGTTTATATTTTTCCTGTTTGTTGTATAAAGTACCGAGTTTCGGAAATTACCATCACTGTAGTATTTCTTAAATACAACATATTGTTATGACTTAATTAGATTTAAAAACTGCGGTGAGTGAAAATGGCACTTTGCGCCACCTGGTGGTCATTTCATGAATGACTTTGACATGCAACTGATTTATTTTGGCCGCGGCGGTGTGCGGGGTGGTAATAAGCATTCTGGTTGACTACCTACTGTACATCAGCTTAGTT
Organism: Clarias gariepinus; assembly: GCF_024256425.1. NCBI lineage: Eukaryota > Metazoa > Chordata > Actinopteri > Siluriformes > Clariidae > Clarias > Clarias gariepinus. The sequence continues at coordinate 1,396,068 of NC_071119.1, forward strand.
GTGTATACAAGAGAAGTTAGAAATACTAACTTTATTCACAATCCAAAGTATAATCAAACATTTACTGGTATGTACACACACACACACACACACACACATTCAGTATATCCAACTTTAGACATTTAATATTTTTAATTACACATGTAAGTGAACTAACATATTGTATATAATTGTAAATATTGGGTTAAATATTTGTTTGCATCTACAATTGTATATAAAACTGTGGTCCGTTTGTATTTTCAGACATTCGTAACTCGAAAGTTCATAAATCAGGGACTTCCTGTATTGTAAAAATAAGACAACAACAACAACAACAACAAAAAATCACATAAAAGAAGTGGGAAACTCACAGCAGGCAGCAGACTCATGTGCAGGAAATACTGGTCATAATTCTCACATTCCTGCTTCAAAACCGTCCTAAAGATGCAAATGGGAAAGGAGAGAGACAAGTAAGAACTAAAGTTTATCTTCAATAAGAAAACACTTAGCTCCTCTGCTGCACCAAATTCACACATTATCTGAATTATTTAAATAAAAAAACAAACAAACATAATCCTAATCTCTAGTGCTGTTTTGTGGCTTCTGTATAATCTACCCTTATTTTTACAAATCACATACAGTAATATTAGTGGTTAGCACTGTGGACTCGCACCTCCAGGGCCAAGGGTTTGATTCCTGCCTCAGATTTGTGTGTGTGTGTGTGTGTGTGTAGTTAACTCTGTGCTTGGTGATTTTCCTTTGAGCACTCCAGTCCTGGCATGCAAGACATGCTAGTTGGATTTGTTTTCCGAATTGCCTGTAGTGTGTGTGTGTGTGTGTGTGGGCATACATGCCTACAATCCCCTTAAGTCATTGCACTTTAAAGATCCATTTCATACAGCATGACTGTTTGTGACTGAGCCACATTTCAATAAATTATCTGCTCATGCATCTGCCTGTGCTTCAAATTACAAGACATACAGTACATTGTATGCGTTGCAAGGACATTGGTTTATAATTTTTTACATGCTGGTGACAACTCTTTTTTTGGCAAAAGCATAAAGAAAGACTACTCTCCTGCTCAATGCCAGTAACCCTTTATAATAAAACATCAAATTATTTCTAGTAACATCCAGTAAGTCCCCAAATCACAGCCCAGTATGCTGGCTATAACATTAAAAAACCTGCTCTCAATGATCTAAAAAAAAAGGGGGTGTGTAGTAGACATAAAAAGCCATCTCATTCTTGTGTCTGTTCAACAAGGTTTCTATTATCACCATAGTTTCTGGTACAAACAATACATCTATCCATCTCTGCCTCATCATTTTATACGGGTCTGATATTCTCCTGCTGTCTCTGGATCTAATGATATTAAGGGAAATAATGCAAATGTCCTCCATGATAATCCAAAAAAAGCAACAGGATACAGAGAGTGAGGACTGAAATGAGTAAGACATGTCATTGCCATCATCGTTTCAAACACACACATCAAAATGAAACGTTTAATAACAGCACAGGTTAGTTCACATAGACAACATAGTTCCGAGAATGGCAGCACAGTGGCTCCATGGCTTAGCACTGATGCCTTGTAAAGTCCCAGTTCGATTCCCGTCTCTGTGTGAATGGAGTTTGCAAATTCTCCCCGTGCTAGTTTCTCTGGGGTACTCCGGTTTCCTCCCACAGTCTAAAGACATGCAGATTTGACTAATTGGAGTTCCCAAATTGCCCGTAGTGTGTGATTAAGTGTGTGTACGTGTGCGCCCTGTTATGGATTGGCCACCTGTCCAGGCTGTACCCCGCCTTGTGTCTCCTGATCATCCTGACCGCATCATGTCTCCTAATATAGACTCCCGGCCCCCCATGACCCTGTATATAGGATTAAATGGTATAGACAATGAGAAAGTGAGTGAGTGAGGTCTGAGAGTAAAAACTCCCTTTATTTCTCTATATAACTTCCTGCTACACTAATGCACTTATCCCAGTGTTTTACTAGTAGAGTAATTAGATACCACAGACATAAAAAGTTTTTCAGTTTCCCCAAGCCCATGATTTAACTACCTGCTTCATGTCTGCTGAAGTGCTGGCCTCCCAGGAACTTTAATTTTCTTTTTTTTAAATGGCTGTTTTAAAACCCCAGTGAAAAAAAAACAAACACTTTAGTGTATTACAAATATATTAAAATCCTCAATAGTACATTGCAAATATACTAACAAAAAATTGTACCATCAGTTAATATATAAAAAGTATACTAACATCATGTTTTTACCAAATTTTGGAATTAAATTTTTAATATACTTAAAAATAATTGTATTATAGTACACTTTTCAAAAATATATTATTGGAAAATATACTTTAAGTGAAAGGTTGGTCTAATTTCCAAAGTATACTTATTTAAATTTGTTTTTCAATGTATTTTTGGTATATTTTTAAAAAATATGCTCGAAATAATCATTGTACAAATGTACAGAAAGTATACATTAGAAGACAATTTTTAATATTCGGTAGTCTCAGTATATTATCAGTTAAATTTAAATGTACTTATATTTAGTGCACTACTCTCTCGTGCTTTTAGACTCGTTTCTGCACGCTGAATCTCTCTGCGATGTTAAACTCGTTTTTGTGCGCTGAAAATCATTTTTTCCTGTTCAAGATAATTTATGTTTGCACTCTCTCACTCTTCTGTGCGCTCACAGAATAAAGTGACACACTGCAGCAGTGTGATATCTTTGTATCTATTCCAGCCAACCATAGACTAGTATTCCGCGCCCCACCAGACAATCAGAGTTTGTAGGCGGGCAGATTCGGAAAGTCCGCTCTCTGATTGGCTCCCCAGTCCTCCACTTCTAGTTTAAATTAACGGCTGGAAGCTGCATCATCGCGTGCGTTAGTTCGTATCGTTATTATTTTATTTTTATCGGCATAAGGTACATTTTACGGTCTTTGTTAGGTAGTTTGTAATTAAGTACATACTTTAAACTATAGAATGTATTGTTTAATGTGTTGTTGCTAAATCTCATGTATTTTGCTTGTGGTATAATGGCTCCGTAGCTCTCGGCCTGTTTTCAGTCTCTGTGTAACAGCTAGAATCAACTCACCAGGTTTAAACTAATACTGTACCTGTATACTCTAATACTAATGTCTGTCTGTGTTCACACACCAGGTTTAAACTAATACTGTACCTGTATACTCTAATACTAATGTCTGTCTGTGTTCACACACCAGGTTTAAACTAATACTGTACCTGTATACTCTAATACTGATGTCTGTCTGTGTCCACGCACCAGGTTTAAACTAATACTGTACCTGTATACTCTAATACTGACGTCTGTCTGTGCTCACACACCAGGTTTAAACTAATACTGTACCTGTATACTCTAATACTGACGTCTGTCTGTGTCCACGCACCAGGTTTAAACTAACACTGTACCTGTATACTCTAATACTGACGTCTCTCTGTGTCCACGCACCAGCTTTAAACTAACACTGTACCTGTATACTCTAATACTGACGTCTGTCTGTGTCCACGCACCAGCTTTAAACTAACACTGTACCTGTATACTCTAATACTGACGTCTGTCTGTGTCCACGCACCAGGTTTAAACTAATACTGTACCTGTATACTCTAATACTGATGTCTGTCTGTGCTCACGCACCAGGTTTAAACTAGTACTGTACCTGTATACTCTAATACTGACGTCTGTCTGTGTCCACGCACCAGGTTTAAACTAATACTGTACCTGTGTACTCTAATACTGACGTCTGTCTGTGTCCACGCACCAGGTTTAAACTAATACTGTACCTGTATACTCTAATACTAATGTCTGTCTGTGTTCACACACCAGGTTTAAACTAATACTGTACCTGTATTTACTCTAATACTGATGTCTGTCTGTGTCCACGCACCAGGTTTAAACTAATACTGTACCTATATACTCTAATACTGACGTCTGTCTGTGTCCACGCACCAGGTTTAAACTAATACTGTACCTGTATACTCTAATACTGACGTCTGTCTGTGTCCACACACCAGGTGTAAACTAATACTGAACCTGTGTACTCTAATACTGACGTCTGTCTGTGTCCACACACCAGGTTTAAACTAATACTGTACCTGTGTACTCTAATACTGACTTCTGTCTGTGTCCACGCACCAGGTGTAAACTAATACTGTACCTGTGTACTCTAATACTGACGTCTGTCTGTGTCCACGCACCAGGTGTAAACTAATACTGAACCTGTATACTCTAATACTGATGTCTGTCTGTGTCCACACACCAGGCTTAAACTAATACTGTGTACCTGTATTTACTCTAATACTGATGTCTGTCTGTGTCCACACACCAGGTTTAAACTAATACTGTACCTGTATACTCTAATACTGATGTCTGTCTGTGTCCACACACCAGGTTTAAACTAATACTGTACCTGTATACTCTAATACTGATGTCTGTCTGTGTCCACACACCAGGTTTAAACTAATACTGTACCTGTGTACTCTAATACTGACCTCTGTCTGTGTCCACGCACCAGGTGTAAACTAATACTGAACCTGTGTACTCTAATACTGACGTCTGTCTGTGTCCACGCACCAGGTTTAAACTAATACTGTACCTGTGTACTCTAATACTGACGTCTGTCTGTGTCCACGCACCAGGTTTAAACTAATACTGTACGTGTGTACTCTAATACTGACGTCTGTCTGTGTCCACGCACCAGGTTTAAACTAATACTGTACCTGTGTACTCTAATACTGACGTCTGTCTGTGTCCACGCACCAGGTTTAAACTAATACTGTACCTGTGTACTCTAATACTGACGTCTGTCTGTGTCCACGCACCAGGTTTAAACTAATTCTGTACCTGTGTACTCTAATACTGACGTCTGTCTGTGTCCACGCACCAGGTTTAAACTAATACTGCACCTGTATACTCTAATACTAATGTCTGTCTGTGTCCACGCACCAGGTTTAAACTAATACTGTACCTGTATACTCTAATACTGACGTCTGTCTGTGTCCACGCACCAGGTTTAAACTAATACTGTACCTGTGTACTCTAATACTGACGTCTGTCTGTGTCCATGCACCAGGTTTAAACTAATACTGTGTACCTGTATACTCTAATACTGATGTCTGTCTGTGTCCACACACCAGGTTTAAACTAATACTGTACCTGTATACTCTAATACTAATGTCTGTCTGTGTTCACACACCAGGTTTAAACTAATACTGTACCTGTATACTCTAATACTGACGTCTGTCTGTGTCCACACACCAGGTTTAAACTAATACTGTGTACCTGTATACTCTAATACTGATGTCTGTCTGTGTCCACACACCAGGTTTAAACTAATACTGTACCTGTATACTCTAATACTGACGTCTGTCTGTGCTCACACACCAGGTTTAAACTAATACTGTACCTGTATACTCTAATACTGACGTCTGTCTGTGCTCACACACCAGGTTTAAACTAATACTGTACCTGTATACTCTAATACTGACGTCTGTCTGTGTCCACACACCAGGTTTAAACTAATACTGTACCTGTATACTCTAATACTAATGTCTGTCTGTGTTCACACACCAGGTTTAAACTAATACTGTACCTGTATACTCTAATACTAATGTCTGTCTGTGTTCACACACCAGGTTTAAACTAATACTGTACCTGTATACTCTAATACTGATGTCTGTCTGTGCTCACACACCAGGTTTAAACTAATACTGTACCTGTATACTCTAATACTGATGTCTGTCTGTGTCCACACACCAGGTTTAAACTAATACTGTACCTGTATACTCTAATACTGATGTCTGTCTGTGTCCACACACCAGGTTTAAACTAATTCTGTACCTGTATACTCTAACACTGACGTCTGTCTGTGCTCACACACCAGGTTTAAACTAATACTGTAGCTGTATACTCTAATACTGACGTCTGTCTGTGTCCACGCACCAGGTTTAAACTAATACTGTACCTGTATACTCTAATACTGATGTCTGTCTGTGCTCACGCACCAGGTTTAAACTAGTACTGTACCTGTATACTCTAATACTGACGTCTCTCTGTGTCCACGCACCAGGTTTAAACTAATACTGTACCTGTGTACTCTAATACTGACGTCTGTCTGTGTCCACGCACCAGGTTTAAACTAATACTGTACCTGTATACTGTAATACTGATGTCTGTCTGTGTCCACACACCAGGCTTAAACTAATACTGTGTACCTGTATTTACTCTAATACTGATGTCTGTCTGTGTCCACACACCAGGTTTAAACTAATACTGTACCTGTATACTCTAATACTGATGTCTGTCTGTGTCCACACACCAGGTTTAAACTAATACTGTACCTGTATACTCTAATACTGATGTCTGTCTGTGTCCACACACCAGGTTTAAACTAATACTGTACCTGTATACTCTAATACTGATGTCTGTCTGTGTCCACACACCAGGTTTAAACTAATACTGTACCTGTGTACTCTAATACTGACCTCTGTCTGTGTCCACGCACCAGGTGTAAACTAATACTGAACCTGTGTACTCTAATACTGACGTCTGTCTGTGTCCACGCACCAGGTTTAAACTAATACTGTACCTGTGTACTCTAATACTGACGTCTGTCTGTGTCCACTCACCAGGTTTAAACTAATACTGTACCTGTGTACTCTAATACTGACGTCTGTCTGTGTCCACGCACCAGGTTTAAACTAATACTGTACCTGTGTACTCTAATACTGACGTCTGTCTGTGTCCACGCACCAGGTTTAAACTAATACTGTACCTGTGTACTCTAATACTGACGTCTGTCTGTGTCCACGCACCAGGTTTAAACTAATACTGTACCTGTGTACTCTAATACTGACGTCTGTCTGTGTCCACGCACCAGGTTTAAACTAATACTGTACCTGTATTTACTCTAATACTGATGTCTGTCTGTGTCCACGCACCAGGTTTAAACTAATACTGTACCTATATACTCTAATACTGACGTCTGTCTGTGTCCACGCACCAGGTTTAAACTAATACTGCACCTGTATACTCTAATACTGACGTCTGTCTGTGTCCACGCACCAGGTTTAAACTAATACTGTACCTGTATACTCTAATACTAATGTCTGTCTCTGTCCACGCACCAGGTTTAAACTAATACTGTACCTGTATACTCTAATACTGACGTCTGTCTGTGTCCACACACCAGGTTTAAACTAATACTGTGTACCTGTATTTACTCTAATACTGATGTCTGTCTGTGTCCACGCACCGGGTTTAAACTAATACTGTACCTGTATACTCTAATACTGACGTCTGTCTGTGTCCACACACCAGGTTTAAACCAATACTGTACCTGTATACTCTAATACTGATGTCTGTCTGTGTCCACGCACCAGGTTTAAACTAATACTGTACCTGTATACTCTAATACTGACGTCTGTCTGTGTCCACGCACCAGGTTTAAACCAATACTGTACCTGTATACTCTAATACTGACGTCTGTCTGTGTCCACGCACCAGGTTTAAACTAATACTGTACCTGTATACTCCAATACTGATGTCTGTCTGTGTCCACGCACCAGGTTTAAACTAATACTGTACCTGTATACTCTAATACTGACGTCTGTCTGTGTCCACGCACCAGGTTTAAACTAATACTGTACCTGTATACTCTAATACTGACGTCTGTCTGTGTCCACGCACCAGGTTTAAACTAATACTGTACCTGTATACTCCAATACTGACGTCTGTCTGTGTTCACGCACCAGGTTTAAACTAATACTGTACCTGTACACTCTAATACTGACGTCTGTCTGTGTCCACGCACCAGGTTTAAACTAATACTGTACCTGTATACTCTAATACTGACGTCTGTCTGTGTCCACGCACCAGGTTTAAACTAATACTGTACCTGTACACTCTAATACTGACGTCTGTCTGTGTCCACGCACCAGGTTTAAACTAATACTGTACCTGTATACTCCAATACTGATGTCTGTCTGTGTCCACGCACCAGGTTTAAACTAATACTGTACCTGTATACTCTAATACTGATGTCTGTCTGTGTCTACGCACCAGGTTTAAACTAATACTGTACCTGTATACTCTAATACTGATGTCTGTCTGTGTCTACGCACCAGGTTTAAACTAATACTGTGTACCTGCATTTACTCTAATACTGATGTCTGTCTGTGTCTACACACCGGGTTTAAACTAATACTGTACGTGTATACTCTAATAGTGATGTCTGTCTGTGTCCACACACCAGGTTTAAACTAATACTGTACGTGTATACTCTAATACTGATGTTTGTCTGTGTCCACACACCAGGTTTAAACTAATACTGTACCTGTATACTCCAATACTGATGTCTGTCTGTGTCCACGCACCAGGTTTAAACTAATACTGTACCTGTATACTCTAATACTGATGTCTGTCTGTGTCTACGCACCAGGTTTAAACTAATACTGTACCTGTATACTCTAATACTGATGTCTGTCTGTGTCTACGCACCAGGTTTAAACTAATACTGTGTACCTGCATTTACTCTAATACTGATGTCTGTCTGTGTCTACACACCGGGTTTAAACTAATACTGTACGTGTATACTCTAATAGTGATGTCTGTCTGTGTCCACACACCAGGTTTAAACTAATACTGTACGTGTATACTCTAATACTGATGTTTGTCTGTGTCCACACACCAGGTTTAAACTAATACTGTACCTGTATACTCTAATACTGATGTATGTCCGTGTCCACACACCAGGTTTAAACTAATACTGTACCTGTATACTCTAATACTGACCTCTGTCTGTGTCCACACACCAGGTTTAAACTAATACTGTACCTGTATACTCTAATACTGACGTCTGTCTGTGTCCACACACCAGGTTTAAACTAATACTGTACCTGTATACTCTAATACTAATGTCTGTCTGTGTTCACACACCAGGTTTAAACTAATACTGTACCTGTATACTCTAATACTAATGTCTGTCTGTGTTCACACACCAGGTTTAAACTAATACTGTACCTGTATACTCTAATACTGATGTCTGTCTGTGCTCACACACCAGGTTTAAACTAATACTGTACCTGTATACTCTAATACTGATGTCTGTCTGTGTCCACACACCAGGTTTAAACTAATACTGTACCTGTATACTCTAATACTGATGTCTGTCTGTGTCCACACACCAGGTTTAAACTAATTCTGTACCTGTATACTCTAACACTGACGTCTGTCTGTGCTCACACACCAGGTTTAAACTAATACTGTACCTGTATACTCTAATACTGATGTCTGTCTGTGTCCACACACCAGGTTTAAACTAATACTGTACCTGTATACTCTAATACTGATGTCTGTCTGTGTCCACACACCAGGTTTAAACTAATACTGTACCTGTATACTCTAATACTGATGTCTGTCTGTGTCCACACACCAGGTTTAAACTAATACTGTACCTGTATACTCTAATACTGATGTCTGTCTGTGTCCACACACCAGGTTTAAACTAATACTGTACCTGTGTACTCTAATACTGACCTCTGTCTGTGTCCACGCACCAGGTGTAAACTAATACTGAACCTGTGTACTCTAATACTGACGTCTGTCTGTGTCCACGCACCAGGTTTAAACTAATACTGTACCTGTGTACTCTAATACTGACGTCTGTCTGTGTCCACTCACCAGGTTTAAACTAATACTGTACCTGTGTACTCTAATACTGACGTCTGTCTGTGTCCACGCACCAGGTTTAAACTAATACTGTACCTGTGTACTCTAATACTGACGTCTGTCTGTGTCCACGCACCAGGTTTAAACTAATACTGTACCTGTGTACTCTAATACTGACGTCTGTCTGTGTCCACGCACCAGGTTTAAACTAATACTGTACCTGTATACTCTAATACTGACGTCTCTCTGTGTCCACGCACCAGCTTTAAACTAACACTGTACCTGTATACTCTAATACTGACGTCTGTCTGTGTCCACGCACCAGCTTTAAACTAACACTGTACCTGTATACTCTAATACTGACGTCTGTCTGTGTCCACGCACCAGGTTTAAACTAATACTGTACCTGTATACTCTAATACTGATGTCTGTCTGTGCTCACGCACCAGGTTTAAACTAGTACTGTACCTGTATACTCTAATACTGACGTCTGTCTGTGTCCACGCACCAGGTTTAAACTAATACTGTACCTGTGTACTCTAATACTGACGTCTGTCTGTGTCCACGCACCAGGTTTAAACTAATACTGTACCTGTATACTCTAATACTAATGTCTGTCTGTGTTCACACACCAGGTTTAAACTAATACTGTACCTGTATTTACTCTAATACTGATGTCTGTCTGTGTCCACGCACCAGGTTTAAACTAATACTGTACCTATATACTCTAATACTGACGTCTGTCTGTGTCCACGCACCAGGTTTAAACTAATACTGTACCTGTATACTCTAATACTGACGTCTGTCTGTGTCCACACACCAGGTGTAAACTAATACTGAACCTGTGTACTCTAATACTGACGTCTGTCTGTGTCCACACACCAGGTTTAAACTAATACTGTACCTGTGTACTCTAATACTGACTTCTGTCTGTGTCCACGCACCAGGTGTAAACTAATACTGTACCTGTGTACTCTAATACTGACGTCTGTCTGTGTCCACGCACCAGGTGTAAACTAATACTGAACCTGTATACTCTAATACTGATGTCTGTCTGTGTCCACACACCAGGCTTAAACTAATACTGTGTACCTGTATTTACTCTAATACTGATGTCTGTCTGTGTCCACACACCAGGTTTAAACTAATACTGTACCTGTATACTCTAATACTGATGTCTGTCTGTGTCCACACACCAGGTTTAAACTAATACTGTACCTGTGTACTCTAATACTGACCTCTGTCTGTGTCCACGCACCAGGTGTAAACTAATACTGAACCTGTGTACTCTAATACTGACGTCTGTCTGTGTCCACGCACCAGGTTTAAACTAATACTGTACCTGTGTACTCTAATACTGACGTCTGTCTGTGTCCACTCACCAGGTTTAAACTAATACTGTACCTGTGTACTCTAATACTGACGTCTGTCTGTGTCCACGCACCAGGTTTAAACTAATACTGTACCTGTGTACTCTAATACTGACGTCTGTCTGTGTCCACGCACCAGGTTTAAACTAATACTGTACCTGTGTACTCTAATACTGACGTCTGTCTGTGTCCACGCACCAGGTTTAAACTAATACTGTACCTGTATACTCTAATACTGACGTCTCTCTGTGTCCACGCACCAGCTTTAAACTAACACTGTACCTGTATACTCTAATACTGACGTCTGTCTGTGTCCACGCACCAGCTTTAAACTAACACTGTACCTGTATACTCTAATACTGACGTCTGTCTGTGTCCACGCACCAGGTTTAAACTAATACTGTACCTGTATACTCTAATACTGATGTCTGTCTGTGCTCACGCACCAGGTTTAAACTAGTACTGTACCTGTATACTCTAATACTGACGTCTGTCTGTGTCCACGCACCAGGTTTAAACTAATACTGTACCTGTGTACTCTAATACTGACGTCTGTCTGTGTCCACGCACCAGGTTTAAACTAATACTGTACCTGTATACTCTAATACTAATGTCTGTCTGTGTTCACACACCAGGTTTAAACTAATACTGTACCTGTATTTACTCTAATACTGATGTCTGTCTGTGTCCACGCACCAGGTTTAAACTAATACTGTACCTATATACTCTAATACTGACGTCTGTCTGTGTCCACGCACCAGGTTTAAACTAATACTGTACCTGTATACTCTAATACTGACGTCTGTCTGTGTCCACACACCAGGTGTAAACTAATACTGAACCTGTGTACTCTAATACTGACGTCTGTCTGTGTCCACACACCAGGTTTAAACTAATACTGTACCTGTGTACTCTAATACTGACTTCTGTCTGTGTCCACGCACCAGGTGTAAACTAATACTGTACCTGTGTACTCTAATACTGACGTCTGTCTGTGTCCACGCACCAGGTGTAAACTAATACTGAACCTGTATACTCTAATACTGATGTCTGTCTGTGTCCACACACCAGGCTTAAACTAATACTGTGTACCTGTATTTACTCTAATACTGATGTCTGTCTGTGTCCACACACCAGGTTTAAACTAATACTGTACCTGTATACTCTAATACTGATGTCTGTCTGTGTCCACACACCAGGTTTAAACTAATACTGTACCTGTATACTCTAATACTGATGTCTGTCTGTGTCCACACACCAGGTTTAAACTAATACTGTACCTGTGTACTCTAATACTGACCTCTGTCTGTGTCCACGCACCAGGTGTAAACTAATACTGAACCTGTGTACTCTAATACTGACGTCTGTCTGTGTCCACGCACCAGGTTTAAACTAATACTGTACCTGTGTACTCTAATACTGACGTCTGTCTGTGTCCACGCACCAGGTTTAAACTAATACTGTACGTGTGTACTCTAATACTGACGTCTGTCTGTGTCCACGCACCAGGTTTAAACTAATACTGTACCTGTGTACTCTAATACTGACGTCTGTCTGTGTCCACGCACCAGGTTTAAACTAATACTGTACCTGTGTACTCTAATACTGACGTCTGTCTGTGTCCACGCACCAGGTTTAAACTAATTCTGTACCTGTGTACTCTAATACTGACGTCTGTCTGTGTCCACGCACCAGGTTTAAACTAATACTGCACCTGTATACTCTAATACTAATGTCTGTCTGTGTCCACGCACCAGGTTTAAACTAATACTGTACCTGTATACTCTAATACTGACGTCTGTCTGTGTCCACGCACCAGGTTTAAACTAATACTGTACCTGTGTACTCTAATACTGACGTCTGTCTGTGTCCATGCACCAGGTTTAAACTAATACTGTGTACCTGTATACTCTAATACTGATGTCTGTCTGTGTCCACACACCAGGTTTAAACTAATACTGTACCTGTATACTCTAATACTAATGTCTGTCTGTGTTCACACACCAGGTTTAAACTAATACTGTACCTGTATACTCTAATACTGACGTCTGTCTGTGTCCACACACCAGGTTTAAACTAATACTGTGTACCTGTATACTCTAATACTGATGTCTGTCTGTGTCCACACACCAGGTTTAAACTAATACTGTACCTGTATACTCTAATACTGACGTCTGTCTGTGCTCACACACCAGGTTTAAACTAATACTGTACCTGTATACTCTAATACTGACGTCTGTCTGTGCTCACACACCAGGTTTAAACTAATACTGTACCTGTATACTCTAATACTGACGTCTGTCTGTGTCCACACACCAGGTTTAAACTAATACTGTACCTGTATACTCTAATACTAATGTCTGTCTGTGTTCACACACCAGGTTTAAACTAATACTGTACCTGTATACTCTAATACTAATGTCTGTCTGTGTTCACACACCAGGTTTAAACTAATACTGTACCTGTATACTCTAATACTGATGTCTGTCTGTGTCCACACACCAGGCTTAAACTAATACTGTGTACCTGTATTTACTCTAATACTGATGTCTGTCTGTGTCCACACACCAGGTTTAAACTAATACTGTACCTGTATACTCTAATACTGATGTCTGTCTGTGTCCACACACCAGGTTTAAACTAATACTGTACCTGTGTACTCTAATACTGACCTCTGTCTGTGTCCACGCACCAGGTGTAAACTAATACTGAACCTGTGTACTCTAATACTGACGTCTGTCTGTGTCCACGCACCAGGTTTAAACTAATACTGTACCTGTGTACTCTAATACTGACGTCTGTCTGTGTCCACTCACCAGGTTTAAACTAATACTGTACCTGTGTACTCTAATACTGACGTCTGTCTGTGTCCACGCACCAGGTTTAAACTAATACTGTACCTGTGTACTCTAATACTGACGTCTGTCTGTGTCCACGCACCAGGTTTAAACTAATACTGTACCTGTGTACTCTAATACTGACGTCTGTCTGTGTCCACGCACCAGGTTTAAACTAATACTGTACCTGTATACTCTAATACTGACGTCTCTCTGTGTCCACGCACCAGCTTTAAACTAACACTGTACCTGTATACTCTAATACTGACGTCTGTCTGTGTCCACGCACCAGCTTTAAACTAACACTGTACCTGTATACTCTAATACTGACGTCTGTCTGTGTCCACGCACCAGGTTTAAACTAATACTGTACCTGTATACTCTAATACTGATGTCTGTCTGTGCTCACGCACCAGGTTTAAACTAGTACTGTACCTGTATACTCTAATACTGACGTCTGTCTGTGTCCACGCACCAGGTTTAAACTAATACTGTACCTGTGTACTCTAATACTGACGTCTGTCTGTGTCCACGCACCAGGTTTAAACTAATACTGTACCTGTATACTCTAATACTAATGTCTGTCTGTGTTCACACACCAGGTTTAAACTAATACTGTACCTGTATTTACTCTAATACTGATGTCTGTCTGTGTCCACGCACCAGGTTTAAACTAATACTGTACCTATATACTCTAATACTGACGTCTGTCTGTGTCCACGCACCAGGTTTAAACTAATACTGTACCTGTATACTCTAATACTGACGTCTGTCTGTGTCCACTCACCAGGTTTAAACTAATACTGTACCTGTGTACTCTAATACTGACGTCTGTCTGTGTCCACGCACCAGGTTTAAACTAATACTGTACCTGTGTACTCTAATACTGACGTCTGTCTGTGTCCACGCACCAGGTTTAAACTAATACTGTACCTGTGTACTCTAATACTGACGTCTGTCTGTGTCCACGCACCAGGTTTAAACTAATACTGTACCTGTGTACTCTAATACTGACGTCTGTCTGTGTCCACGCACCAGGTTTAAACTAATACTGTACCTGTATTTACTCTAATACTGATGTCTGTCTGTGTCCACGCACCAGGTTTAAACTAATACTGTACCTATATACTCTAATACTGACGTCTGTCTGTGTCCACGCACCAGGTTTAAACTAATACTGCACCTGTATACTCTAATACTGACGTCTGTCTGTGTCCACGCACCAGGTTTAAACTAATACTGTACCTGTATACTCTAATACTAATGTCTGTCTCTGTCCACGCACCAGGTTTAAACTAATACTGTACCTGTATACTCTAATACTGACGTCTGTCTGTGTCCACACACCAGGTTTAAACTAATACTGTGTACCTGTATTTACTCTAATACTGATGTCTGTCTGTGTCCACGCACCGGGTTTAAACTAATACTGTACCTGTATACTCTAATACTGACGTCTGTCTGTGTCCACACACCAGGTTTAAACCAATACTGTACCTGTATACTCTAATACTGATGTCTGTCTGTGTCCACGCACCAGGTTTAAACTAATACTGTACCTGTATACTCTAATACTGACGTCTGTCTGTGTCCACGCACCAGGTTTAAACCAATACTGTACCTGTATACTCTAATACTGACGTCTGTCTGTGTCCACGCACCAGGTTTAAACTAATACTGTACCTGTATACTCCAATACTGATGTCTGTCTGTGTCCACGCACCAGGTTTAAACTAATACTGTACCTGTATACTCTAATACTGACGTCTGTCTGTGTCCACGCACCAGGTTTAAACTAATACTGTACCTGTATACTCTAATACTGACGTCTGTCTGTGTCCACGCACCAGGTTTAAACTAATACTGTACCTGTATACTCCAATACTGATGTCTGTCTGTGTTCACGCACCAGGTTTAAACTAATACTGTACCTGTACACTCTAATACTGACGTCTGTCTGTGTCCACGCACCAGGTTTAAACTAATACTGTACCTGTATACTCTAATACTGACGTCTGTCTGTGTCCACGCACCAGGTTTAAACTAATACTGTACCTGTACACTCTAATACTGACGTCTGTCTGTGTCCACGCACCAGGTTTAAACTAATACTGTACCTGTATACTCCAATACTGATGTCTGTCTGTGTCCACGCACCAGGTTTAAACTAATACTGTACCTGTATACTCTAATACTGATGTCTGTCTGTGTCTACGCACCAGGTTTAAACTAATACTGTACCTGTATACTCTAATACTGATGTCTGTCTGTGTCTACGCACCAGGTTTAAACTAATACTGTGTACCTGCATTTACTCTAATACTGATGTCTGTCTGTGTCTACACACCGGGTTTAAACTAATACTGTACGTGTATACTCTAATAGTGATGTCTGTCTGTGTCCACACACCAGGTTTAAACTAATACTGTACGTGTATACTCTAATACTGATGTTTGTCTGTGTCCACACACCAGGTTTAAACTAATACTGTACCTGTATACTCTAATACTGATGTATGTCCGTGTCCACACACCAGGTTTAAACTAATACTGTACCTGTATACTCTAATACTGACCTCTGTCTGTGTCCACACACCAGGTTTAAACTAATACTGTACCTGTATACTCTAATACTGACGTCTGTCTGTGTCCACACACCAGGTTTAAACTAATACTGTACCTGTATACTCTAATACTAATGTCTGTCTGTGTTCACACACCAGGTTTAAACTAATACTGTACCTGTATACTCTAATACTAATGTCTGTCTGTGTTCACACACCAGGTTTAAACTAATACTGTACCTGTATACTCTAATACTGATGTCTGTCTGTGCTCACACACCAGGTTTAAACTAATACTGTACCTGTATACTCTAATACTGATGTCTGTCTGTGTCCACACACCAGGTTTAAACTAATACTGTACCTGTATACTCTAATACTGATGTCTGTCTGTGTCCACACACCAGGTTTAAACTAATTCTGTACCTGTATACTCTAACACTGACGTCTGTCTGTGCTCACACACCAGGTTTAAACTAATACTGTACCTGTATACTCTAATACTGACGTCTGTCTGTGTCCACGCACCAGGTTTAAACTAATACTGTACCTGTATACTCTAATACTGATGTCTGTCTGTGCTCACGCACCAGGTTTAAACTAGTACTGTACCTGTATACTCTAATACTGACGTCTCTCTGTGTCCACGCACCAGGTTTAAACTAATACTGTACCTGTGTACTCTAATACTGACGTCTGTCTGTGTCCACGCACCAGGTTTAAACTAATACTGTACCTGTATACTGTAATACTGATGTCTGTCTGTGTCCACACACCAGGCTTAAACTAATACTGTGTACCTGTATTTACTCTAATACTGATGTCTGTCTGTGTCCACACACCAGGTTTAAACTAATACTGTACCTGTATACTCTAATACTGATGTCTGTCTGTGTCCACACACCAGGTTTAAACTAATACTGTACCTGTATACTCTAATACTGATGTCTGTCTGTGTCCACACACCAGGTTTAAACTAATACTGTACCTGTATACTCTAATACTGATGTCTGTCTGTGTCCACACACCAGGTTTAAACTAATACTGTACCTGTGTACTCTAATACTGACCTCTGTCTGTGTCCACGCACCAGGTGTAAACTAATACTGAACCTGTGTACTCTAATACTGACGTCTGTCTGTGTCCACGCACCAGGTTTAAACTAATACTGTACCTGTGTACTCTAATACTGACGTCTGTCTGTGTCCACTCACCAGGTTTAAACTAATACTGTACCTGTGTACTCTAATACTGACGTCTGTCTGTGTCCACGCACCAGGTTTAAACTAATACTGTACCTGTGTACTCTAATACTGACGTCTGTCTGTGTCCACGCACCAGGTTTAAACTAATACTGTACCTGTGTACTCTAATACTGACGTCTGTCTGTGTCCACGCACCAGGTTTAAACTAATACTGTACCTGTGTACTCTAATACTGACGTCTGTCTGTGTCCACGCACCAGGTTTAAACTAATACTGTACCTGTATTTACTCTAATACTGATGTCTGTCTGTGTCCACGCACCAGGTTTAAACTAATACTGTACCTATATACTCTAATACTGACGTCTGTCTGTGTCCACGCACCAGGTTTAAACTAATACTGCACCTGTATACTCTAATACTGACGTCTGTCTGTGTCCACGAACCAGGTTTAAACTAATACTGTACCTGTATACTCTAATACTAATGTCTGTCTCTGTCCACGCACCAGGTTTAAACTAATACTGTACCTGTATACTCTAATACTGACGTCTGTCTGTGTCCACACACCAGGTTTAAACTAATACTGTGTACCTGTATTTACTCTAATACTGATGTCTGTCTGTGTCCACGCACCGGGTTTAAACTAATACTGTACCTGTATACTCTAATACTGACGTCTGTCTGTGTCCACACACCGGGTTTAAACCAATACTGTACCTGTATACTCTAATACTGATGTCTGTCTGTGTCCACGCACCAGGTTTAAACTAATACTGTACCTGTATACTCTAATACTGACGTCTGTCTGTGTCCACGCACCAGGTTTAAACCAATACTGTACCTGTATACTCTAATACTGACGTCTGTCTGTGTCCACGCACCAGGTTTAAACTAATACTGTACCTGTATACTCCAATACTGATGTCTGTCTGTGTCCACGCACCAGGTTTAAACTAATACTGTACCTGTATACTCTAATACTGACGTCTGTCTGTGTCCACGCACCAGGTTTAAACTAATACTGTACCTGTATACTCTAATACTGACGTCTGTCTGTGTCCACGCACCAGGTTTAAACTAATACTGTACCTGTATACTCTAATAGTAATGTCTGTCTGTGTCCACGCACCAGGTTTAAACTAATACTGTACCTGTATACTCTAATACTGACGTCTGTCTGTGTCCACGCACCAGGTTTAAACTAATACTGTACCTGTATACTCTAATACTGATGTCTGTCTGTGTCCACGCACCGGGTTTAAACTAATACTGTACCTGTATACTCTAATACTGATGTCTGTCTGTGTCCACGCACCGGGTTTAAACTAATACTGTGTACCTGTATTTACTCTAATACTGATGTCTGTCTGTGTCCACGCACCGGGTTTAAACTAATACTGTACCTGTATACTCTAATACTGACGTCTGTCTGTGTCCACACACCAGGTTTAAACTAATACTGTACCTGTATACTCTAATACTGATGTCTGTCTGTGTCCACGCACCAGGTTTAAACTAATACTGTACCTGTATACTCTAATACTGACGTCTGTCTGTGTCCACGCACCAGGTTTAAACTAATACTGTACCTGTATACTCCAATACTGATGTCTGTCTGTGTTCACGCACCAGGTTTAAACTAATACTGTACCTGTACACTCTAATACTGACGTCTGTCTGTGTCCACGCACCAGGTTTAAACTAATACTGTACCTGTATACTCTAATACTGACGTCTGTCTGTGTCCACGCACCAGGTTTAAACTAATACTGTACCTGTACACTCTAATACTGACGTCTGTCTGTGTCCACGCACCAGGTTTAAACTAATACTGTACCTGTATACTCCAATACTGATGTCTGTCTGTGTCCACGCACCAGGTTTAAACTAATACTGTACCTGTATACTCTAATACTGATGTCTGTCTGTGTCCACACACCAGGTTTAAACTAATACTGTACCTGTATACTCTAATACTGATGTCTGTCTGTGTCTACGCACCAGGTTTAAACTAATACTGTGTACCTGCATTTACTCTAATACTGATGTCTGTCTGTGTCTACACACCGGGTTTAAACTAATACTGTACGTGTATACTCTAATAGTGATGTCTGTCTGTGTCCACACACCAGGTTTAAACTAATACTGTACGTGTATACTCTAATACTGATGTTTGTCTGTGTCCACACACCAGGTTTAAACTAATACTGTACCTGTATACTCTAATACTGATGTCTGTCTGTGTCCACACACCAGGTTTAAACTAATACTGTACCTGTATACTCTAATACTGACCTCTGTCTGTGTCCACACACCAGGTTTAAACTAATACTGTACCTGTATACTCTAATACTGACCTCTGTCTGTGTCCACACACCAGGTTTAAACTAATACTGTACCTGTATACTCTAATACTAATGTCTGTCTGTGTCCACGCACCAGGTTTAAACTAATACTGCACCTGTATACTCTAATACTGACCTCTGTCTGTGTCCACACACCAGGTTTAAACTAATACTGTACCTGTATACTCTAATACTGATGTCTGTCTGTGTCCACACACCAGGTTTAAACTAATACTGTGTACCTGTATTTACTCTAATACTGATGTCTGTCTGTGTCCACACACCAGGTTTAAACTAATACTGTACCTGTATACTCTAATACTGATGTCTGTCTGTGTCCACACACCAGGTTTAAACTAATACTGTACCTGTATACTCTAATACTGACCTCTGTCTGTGTCCACACATCAGGTTTAAACTAATACTGTACTTGTATACTCTAATACTAATGTTTGTCTGTGTCTACGCACCAGGTTTAAACTAATACTGCACCTGTATACTCTAATACTGACCTCTGTCTGTGTCCACACACCAGGTTTAAACTAATACTGCACCTGTATACTCTAATACTGATGTCTGTCTGTGTCCACACACCAGGTTTAAACTAATACTGTGTACCTGTATTTACTCTAATACTGATGTCTGTCTGTGTCCACGCACCAGGTCTAAACTAATACTGTACCTGTGTACTCTAATACTGATGTCTGTCTGTGTCCACGCACCAGGTTTAAACTAATACTGTACCTGTATACTCTAATACTGATGTCTGTCTGTGTCCACGCACCAGGTTTAAACTAATACTGTACCTGTATACTCTAATACTGACGTCTGTCTGTGTCCACACACCAGGTTTAAACTAATACTGTACCTGTATACTCTAATATTGATGTCTGTCTGTGTCCACGCACCAGGTTTAAACTAATACTGTACCTGTATACTCTAATACTCATGTCTGTCTGTGTCCACACACCAGGTTTAAACTAATACTGTGTACCTATATTTACTCTAATACTGATGTCTGTCTGTGTTCACACACCAGGTTTAAACTAATACTGTACCTGTATACTCTAATACTGATGTCTGTCTGTGTCCACACACCAGGTTTAAACTAATACTGTACCTGTATACTCTAATACTGACCTCTGTCTGTGTCCACACACCAGGTTTAAACTAATACTGTACCTGAATACTCTAATACTGACCTCTGTCTGTGTCCACACACCAGGTTTAAACTAATACTGTACCTGTATACTCTAATACTAATGTCTGTCTGTGTCCACGCACCAGGTTTAAATTAATACTGCACCTGTATACTCTAATACTGACCTCTGTCTGTGTCCACACACCAGGTTTAAACTAATACTGTACTTGTATACTCTAATACTAATGTCTGTCTATGTCCACGCACCAGGTTTAAACTAATACTGTACCTGTATACTCCAATACTGACGTCTGTCTGTGTCCACACACCAGGTTTAAACTAATACTGTACCTGTATACTCCAATACTGATGTCTGTCTGTGTCCACACACCAGGTTTAAACTAATACTGTACCTGTATACTCTAATACTGACGTCTGTCTGTGTCCACGCACCAGGTTTAAACTAATACTGTACCTGTATACTCTAATACTGACGTCTGTCTGTGTCCACGCACCAGGTTTAAACTAATACTGTACCTGTATACTCTAATACTAATGTCTGTCTGTGTCCACGCACCAGGTTTAAACTAATACTGTACCTGTATACTCTAATACTGACGTCTGTCTGTGTCCACGCACCAGGTTTAAACTAATACTGTACCTGTATACTCTAATACTGATGTCTGTCTGTGTCCACGCACCGGGTTTAAACTAATACTGTGTACCTGTATTTACTCTAATACTGATGTCTGTCTGTGTCCACGCACCGGGTTTAAACTAATACTGTACCTGTATACTCTAATACTGACGTCTGTCTGTGTCCACACACCAGGTTTAAACTAATACTGTACCTGTATACTCTAATACTGATGTCTGTCTGTGTCCACGCACCAGGTTTAAACTAATACTGTACCTGTATACTCTAATACTGACGTCTGTCTGTGTCCACGCACCAGGTTTAAACTAATACTGTACCTGTATACTCCAATACTGATGTCTGTCTGTGTCCACGCACCAGGTTTAAACTAATACTGTACCTGTATACTCTAATACTGATGTCTGTCTGTGTCCACACACCAGGTTTAAACTAATACTGTACGTGTATACTCTAATACTGATGTTTGTCTGTGTCCACACACCAGGTTTAAACTAATACTGTACCTGTATACTCTAATACTGATGTCTGTCTGTGTCCACACACCAGGTTTAAACTAATACTGTACCTGTATACTCTAATACTGACCTCTGTCTGTGTCCACACACCAGGTTTAAACTAATACTGTACCTGTATACTCTAATACTGACGTCTGTCTGTGTCCACGCACCAGGTTTAAACTAATACTGTACCTGTATTTACTCTAATACTGATGTCTGTCTGTGTCCACGCACCAGGTTTAAACTAATACTGTACCTATATACTCTAATACTGACGTCTGTCTGTGTCCACGCACCAGGTTTAAACTAATACTGCACCTGTATACTCTAATACTGACGTCTGTCTGTGTCCACGCACCAGGTTTAAACTAATACTGTACCTGTATACTCTAATACTAATGTCTGTCTCTGTCCACGCACCAGGTTTAAACTAATACTGTACCTGTATACTCTAATACTGACGTCTGTCTGTGTCCACACACCAGGTTTAAACTAATACTGTGTACCTGTATTTACTCTAATACTGATGTCTGTCTGTGTCCACGCACCGGGTTTAAACTAATACTGTACCTGTATACTCTAATACTGACGTCTGTCTGTGTCCACACACCAGGTTTAAACCAATACTGTACCTGTATACTCTAATACTGATGTCTGTCTGTGTCCACGCACCAGGTTTAAACTAATACTGTACCTGTATACTCTAATACTGACGTCTGTCTGTGTCCACGCACCAGGTTTAAACCAATACTGTACCTGTATACTCTAATACTGACGTCTGTCTGTGTCCACGCACCAGGTTTAAACTAATACTGTACCTGTATACTCCAATACTGATGTCTGTCTGTGTCCACGCACCAGGTTTAAACTAATACTGTACCTGTATACTCTAATACTGACGTCTGTCTGTGTCCACGCACCAGGTTTAAACTAATACTGTACCTGTATACTCTAATACTGACGTCTGTCTGTGTCCACGCACCAGGTTTAAACTAATACTGTACCTGTATACTCCAATACTGATGTCTGTCTGTGTTCACGCACCAGGTTTAAACTAATACTGTACCTGTACACTCTAATACTGACGTCTGTCTGTGTCCACGCACCAGGTTTAAACTAATACTGTACCTGTATACTCTAATACTGACGTCTGTCTGTGTCCACGCACCAGGTTTAAACTAATACTGTACCTGTACACTCTAATACTGACGTCTGTCTGTGTCCACGCACCAGGTTTAAACTAATACTGTACCTGTATACTCCAATACTGATGTCTGTCTGTGTCCACGCACCAGGTTTAAACTAATACTGTACCTGTATACTCTAATACTGATGTCTGTCTGTGTCTACGCACCAGGTTTAAACTAATACTGTACCTGTATACTCTAATACTGATGTCTGTCTGTGTCTACGCACCAGGTTTAAACTAATACTGTGTACCTGCATTTACTCTAATACTGATGTCTGTCTGTGTCTACACACCGGGTTTAAACTAATACTGTACGTGTATACTCTAATAGTGATGTCTGTCTGTGTCCACACACCAGGTTTAAACTAATACTGTACGTGTATACTCTAATACTGATGTTTGTCTGTGTCCACACACCAGGTTTAAACTAATACTGTACCTGTATACTCTAATACTGATGTATGTCCGTGTCCACACACCAGGTTTAAACTAATACTGTACCTGTATACTCTAATACTGACCTCTGTCTGTGTCCACACACCAGGTTTAAACTAATACTGTACCTGTATACTCTAATACTGACGTCTGTCTGTGTCCACACACCAGGTTTAAACTAATACTGTACCTGTATACTCTAATACTAATGTCTGTCTGTGTTCACACACCAGGTTTAAACTAATACTGTACCTGTATACTCTAATACTAATGTCTGTCTGTGTTCACACACCAGGTTTAAACTAATACTGTACCTGTATACTCTAATACTGATGTCTGTCTGTGCTCACACACCAGGTTTAAACTAATACTGTACCTGTATACTCTAATACTGATGTCTGTCTGTGTCCACACACCAGGTTTAAACTAATACTGTACCTGTATACTCTAATACTGATGTCTGTCTGTGTCCACACACCAGGTTTAAACTAATTCTGTACCTGTATACTCTAACACTGACGTCTGTCTGTGCTCACACACCAGGTTTAAACTAATACTGTACCTGTATACTCTAATACTGACGTCTGTCTGTGTCCACGCACCAGGTTTAAACTAATACTGTACCTGTATACTCTAATACTGATGTCTGTCTGTGCTCACGCACCAGGTTTAAACTAGTACTGTACCTGTATACTCTAATACTGACGTCTCTCTGTGTCCACGCACCAGGTTTAAACTAATACTGTACCTGTGTACTCTAATACTGACGTCTGTCTGTGTCCACGCACCAGGTTTAAACTAATACTGTACCTGTATACTGTAATACTGATGTCTGTCTGTGTCCACACACCAGGCTTAAACTAATACTGTGTACCTGTATTTACTCTAATACTGATGTCTGTCTGTGTCCACACACCAGGTTTAAACTAATACTGTACCTGTATACTCTAATACTGATGTCTGTCTGTGTCCACACACCAGGTTTAAACTAATACTGTACCTGTATACTCTAATACTGATGTCTGTCTGTGTCCACACACCAGGTTTAAACTAATACTGTACCTGTATACTCTAATACTGATGTCTGTCTGTGTCCACACACCAGGTTTAAACTAATACTGTACCTGTGTACTCTAATACTGACCTCTGTCTGTGTCCACGCACCAGGTGTAAACTAATACTGAACCTGTGTACTCTAATACTGACGTCTGTCTGTGTCCACGCACCAGGTTTAAACTAATACTGTACCTGTGTACTCTAATACTGACGTCTGTCTGTGTCCACTCACCAGGTTTAAACTAATACTGTACCTGTGTACTCTAATACTGACGTCTGTCTGTGTCCACGCACCAGGTTTAAACTAATACTGTACCTGTGTACTCTAATACTGACGTCTGTCTGTGTCCACGCACCAGGTTTAAACTAATACTGTACCTGTGTACTCTAATACTGACGTCTGTCTGTGTCCACGCACCAGGTTTAAACTAATACTGTACCTGTGTACTCTAATACTGACGTCTGTCTGTGTCCACGCACCAGGTTTAAACTAATACTGTACCTGTATTTACTCTAATACTGATGTCTGTCTGTGTCCACGCACCAGGTTTAAACTAATACTGTACCTATATACTCTAATACTGACGTCTGTCTGTGTCCACGCACCAGGTTTAAACTAATACTGCACCTGTATACTCTAATACTGACGTCTGTCTGTGTCCACGCACCAGGTTTAAACTAATACTGTACCTGTATACTCTAATACTAATGTCTGTCTCTGTCCACGCACCAGGTTTAAACTAATACTGTACCTGTATACTCTAATACTGACGTCTGTCTGTGTCCACACACCAGGTTTAAACTAATACTGTGTACCTGTATTTACTCTAATACTGATGTCTGTCTGTGTCCACGCACCGGGTTTAAACTAATACTGTACCTGTATACTCTAATACTGACGTCTGTCTGTGTCCACACACCGGGTTTAAACCAATACTGTACCTGTATACTCTAATACTGATGTCTGTCTGTGTCCACGCACCAGGTTTAAACTAATACTGTACCTGTATACTCTAATACTGACGTCTGTCTGTGTCCACGCACCAGGTTTAAACCAATACTGTACCTGTATACTCTAATACTGACGTCTGTCTGTGTCCACGCACCAGGTTTAAACTAATACTGTACCTGTATACTCCAATACTGATGTCTGTCTGTGTCCACGCACCAGGTTTAAACTAATACTGTACCTGTATACTCTAATACTGACGTCTGTCTGTGTCCACGCACCAGGTTTAAACTAATACTGTACCTGTATACTCTAATACTGACGTCTGTCTGTGTCCACGCACCAGGTTTAAACTAATACTGTACCTGTATACTCTAATAGTAATGTCTGTCTGTGTCCACGCACCAGGTTTAAACTAATACTGTACCTGTATACTCTAATACTGACGTCTGTCTGTGTCCACGCACCAGGTTTAAACTAATACTGTACCTGTATACTCTAATACTGATGTCTGTCTGTGTCCACGCACCGGGTTTAAACTAATACTGTACCTGTATACTCTAATACTGATGTCTGTCTGTGTCCACGCACCGGGTTTAAACTAATACTGTGTACCTGTATTTACTCTAATACTGATGTCTGTCTGTGTCCACGCACCGGGTTTAAACTAATACTGTACCTGTATACTCTAATACTGACGTCTGTCTGTGTCCACACACCAGGTTTAAACTAATACTGTACCTGTATACTCTAATACTGATGTCTGTCTGTGTCCACGCACCAGGTTTAAACTAATACTGTACCTGTATACTCTAATACTGACGTCTGTCTGTGTCCACGCACCAGGTTTAAACTAATACTGTACCTGTATACTCCAATACTGATGTCTGTCTGTGTTCACGCACCAGGTTTAAACTAATACTGTACCTGTACACTCTAATACTGACGTCTGTCTGTGTCCACGCACCAGGTTTAAACTAATACTGTACCTGTATACTCTAATACTGACGTCTGTCTGTGTCCACGCACCAGGTTTAAACTAATACTGTACCTGTACACTCTAATACTGACGTCTGTCTGTGTCCACGCACCAGGTTTAAACTAATACTGTACCTGTATACTCCAATACTGATGTCTGTCTGTGTCCACGCACCAGGTTTAAACTAATACTGTACCTGTATACTCTAATACTGATGTCTGTCTGTGTCCACACACCAGGTTTAAACTAATACTGTACCTGTATACTCCAATACTGACGTCTGTCTGTGTCCACACACCAGGTTTAAACTAATACTGTACCTGTATACTCCAATACTGATGTCTGTCTGTGTCCACACACCAGGTTTAAACTAATACTGTACCTGTATACTCTAATACTGACGTCTGTCTGTGTCCACGCACCAGGTTTAAACTAATACTGTACCTGTATACTCTAATACTGACGTCTGTCTGTGTCCACGCACCAGGTTTAAACTAATACTGTACCTGTATACTCTAATACTAATGTCTGTCTGTGTCCACGCACCAGGTTTAAACTAATACTGTACCTGTATACTCTAATACTGACGTCTGTCTGTGTCCACGCACCAGGTTTAAACTAATACTGTACCTGTATACTCTAATACTGACCTCTGTCTGTGTCCACACACCAGGTTTAAACTAATACTGTACCTGTATACTCTAATACTAATGTCTGTCTGTGTCCACGCACCAGGTTTAAATTAATACTGCACCTGTATACTCTAATACTGACCTCTGTCTGTGTCCACACACCAGGTTTAAACTAATACTGTACTTGTATACTCTAATACTAATGTCTGTCTATGTCCACGCACCAGGTTTAAACTAATACTGTACCTGTATACTCCAATACTGACGTCTGTCTGTGTCCACACACCAGGTTTAAACTAATACTGTACCTGTATACTCCAATACTGATGTCTGTCTGTGTCCACACACCAGGTTTAAACTAATACTGTACCTGTATACTCTAATACTGACGTCTGTCTGTGTCCACGCACCAGGTTTAAACTAATACTGTACCTGTATACTCTAATACTGACGTCTGTCTGTGTCCACGCACCAGGTTTAAACTAATACTGTACCTGTATACTCTAATACTAATGTCTGTCTGTGTCCACGCACCAGGTTTAAACTAATACTGTACCTGTATACTCTAATACTGACGTCTGTCTGTGTCCACGCACCAGGTTTAAACTAATACTGTACCTGTATACTCTAATACTGATGTCTGTCTGTGTCCACGCACCGGGTTTAAACTAATACTGTGTACCTGTATTTACTCTAATACTGATGTCTGTCTGTGTCCACGCACCGGGTTTAAACTAATACTGTACCTGTATACTCTAATACTGACGTCTGTCTGTGTCCACACACCAGGTTTAAACTAATACTGTACCTGTATACTCTAATACTGATGTCTGTCTGTGTCCACGCACCAGGTTTAAACTAATACTGTACCTGTATACTCTAATACTGACGTCTGTCTGTGTCCACGCACCAGGTTTAAACTAATACTGTACCTGTATACTCCAATACTGATGTCTGTCTGTGTCCACGCACCAGGTTTAAACTAATACTGTACCTGTATACTCTAATACTGATGTCTGTCTGTGTCCACGCACCAGGTTTAAACTAATACTGTACCTGTATACTCTAATACTGACGTCTGTCTGTGTCCACGCACCAGGTTTAAACTAATACTGTACCTGTATACTCTAATACTGATGTCTGTCTGTGTCCACGCACCAGGTTTAAACTAATACTGTACCTGTATACTCCAATACTGATGTCTGTCTGTGTCCACGCACCAGGTTTAAACTAATACTGTACCTGTATACTCTAATACTGATGTCTGTCTGTGTCCACACACCAGGTTTAAACTAATACTGTACCTGTATACTCTAATACTGATGTCTGTCTGTGTCTACGCACCAGGTTTAAACTAATACTGTGTACCTGCATTTACTCTAATACTGATGTCTGTCTGTGTCTACACACCGGGTTTAAACTAATACTGTACGTGTATACTCTAATAGTGATGTCTGTCTGTGTCCACACACCAGGTTTAAACTAATACTGTACGTGTATACTCTAATACTGATGTTTGTCTGTGTCCACACACCAGGTTTAAACTAATACTGTACCTGTATACTCTAATACTGATGTCTGTCTGTGTCCACACACCAGGTTTAAACTAATACTGTACCTGTATACTCTAATACTGACCTCTGTCTGTGTCCACACACCAGGTTTAAACTAATACTGTACCTGTATACTCTAATACTGACCTCTGTCTGTGTCCACACACCAGGTTTAAACTAATACTGTACCTGTATACTCTAATACTAATGTCTGTCTGTGTCCACGCACCAGGTTTAAACTAATACTGCACCTGTATTCTCTAATACTGACCTCTGTCTGTGTCCACACACCAGGTTTAAACTAATACTGTACCTGTATACTCTAATACTGATGTCTGTCTGTGTCCACACACCAGGTTTAAACTAATACTGTGTACCTGTATTTACTCTAATACTGATGTCTGTCTGTGTCCACACACCAGGTTTAAACTAATACTGTACCTGTATACTCTAATACTGATGTCTGTCTGTGTCCACACACCAGGTTTAAACTAATACTGTACCTGTATACTCTAATACTGACCTCTGTCTGTGTCCACACATCAGGTTTAAACTAATACTGTACTTGTATACTCTAATACTAATGTCTGTCTGTGTCCACGCACCAGGTTTAAACTAATACTGCACCTGTATACTCTAATACTGACCTCTGTCTGTGTCCACACACCAGGTTTAAACTAATACTGCACCTGTATACTCTAATACTGATGTCTGTCTGTGTCCACACACCAGGTTTAAACTAATACTGTGTACCTGTATTTACTCTAATACTGATGTCTGTCTGTGTCCACGCACCAGGTCTAAACTAATACTGTACCTGTGTACTCTAATACTGATGTCTGTCTGTGTCCACGCACCAGGTTTAAACTAATACTGTACCTGTATACTCTAATACTGATGTCTGTCTGTGTCCACGCACCAGGTTTAAACTAATACTGTACCTGTATACTCTAATACTGACGTCTGTCTGTGTCCACACACCAGGTTTAAACTAATACTGTACCTGTATACTCTAATATTGATGTCTGTCTGTGTCCACGCACCAGGTTTAAACTAATACTGTACCTGTATACTCTAATACTCATGTCTGTCTGTGTCCACACACCAGGTTTAAACTAATACTGTGTACCTGTATTTACTCTAATACTGATGTCTGTCTGTGTTCACACACCAGGTTTAAACTAATACTGTACCTGTATACTTTAATACTGATGTCTGTCTGTGTCCACACACCAGGTTTAAACTAATACTGTACCTGTATACTCTAATACTGACCTCTGTCTGTGTCCACACACCAGGTTTAAACTAATACTGTACCTGAATACTCTAATACTGACCTCTGTCTGTGTCCACACACCAGGTTTAAACTAATACTGTACCTGTATACTCTAATACTCATGTCTGTCTGTGTCCACACACCAGGTTTAAACTAATACTGTGTACCTGTATTTACTCTAATACTGATGTCTGTCTGTGTTCACACACCAGGTTTAAACTAATACTGTACCTGTATACTTTAATACTGATGTCTGTCTGTGTCCACACACCAGGTTTAAACTAATACTGTACCTGTATACTCTAATACTGACCTCTGTCTGTGTCCACACACCAGGTTTAAACTAATACTGTACCTGAATACTCTAATACTGACCTCTGTCTGTGTCCACACACCAGGTTTAAACTAATACTGTACCTGTATACTCTAATACTAATGTCTGTCTATGTCCACACACCAGGTTTAAACTAATACTGTACCTGTATACTCTAATACTGACCTCTGTCTGTGTCCACACACCAGGTTTAAACTAATACTGTACCTGTATACTCTAATACTAATGTCTGTCTGTGTCCACGCACCAGGTTTAAACTAATACTGCACCTGTATTCTCTAATACTGACCTCTGTCTGTGTCCACACACCAGGTTTAAACTAATACTGTGTACCTGTATTTACTCTAATACTGATGTCTGTCTGTGTCCACACACCAGGTTTAAACTAATACTGTACCTGTATACTCTAATACTGATGTCTGTCTGTGTCCACACACCAGGTTTAAACTAATACTGTACCTGTATACTCTAATACTGACCTCTGTCTGTGTCCACACATCAGGTTTAAACTAATACTGTACTTGTATACTCTAATACTAATGTCTGTCTGTGTCCACGCACCAGGTTTAAACTAATACTGCACCTGTATACTCTAATACTGACCTCTGTCTGTGTCCACACACCAGGTTTAAACTAATACTGCACCTGTATACTCTAATACTGATGTCTGTCTGTGTCCACACACCAGGTTTAAACTAATACTGTGTACCTGTATTTACTCTAATACTGATGTCTGTCTGTGTCCACGCACCAGGTCTAAACTAATACTGTACCTGTGTACTCTAATACTGACGTCTGTCTGTGTCCACACACCAGGTTTAAACTAATACTGTACCTGTATACTCTAATATTGATGTCTGTCTGTGTCCACGCACCAGGTTTAAACTAATACTGTACCTGTATACTCTAATACTCATGTCTGTCTGTGTCCACACACCAGGTTTAAACTAATACTGTGTACCTGTATTTACTCTAATACTGATGTCTGTCTGTGTTCACACACCAGGTTTAAACTAATACTGTACCTGTATACTTTAATACTGATGTCTGTCTGTGTCCACACACCAGGTTTAAACTAATACTGTACCTGTATACTCTAATACTGACCTCTGTCTGTGTCCACACACCAGGTTTAAACTAATACTGTACCTGAATACTCTAATACTGACCTCTGTCTGTGTCCACACACCAGGTTTAAACTAATACTGTACCTGTATACTCTAATACTAATGTCTGTCTGTGTCCACGCACCAGGTTTAAACTAATACTGCACCTGTATACTCTAATACTGACCTCTGTCTGTGTCCACACACCAGGTTTAAACTAATACTGTACTTGTATACTCTAATACTAATGTCTGTCTATGTCCACGCACCAGGTTTAAACTAATACTGTACCTGTATACTCCAATACTGACGTCTGTCTGTGTCCACACACCAGGTTTAAACTAATACTGTACCTGTATACTCTAATACTGATGTCTGTCTGTGTCCACACACCAGGTTTAAACTAATACTGTACCTGTATACTCTAATACTGATGTCTGTCTGTGTCTACGCACCAGGTTTAAACTAATTCTGTGTACCTGTATTTACTCTAATACTGATGTCTGTCTGTGTCCACACACCGGGTTTAAACTAATACTGTACCTGTATACTCTAATACTGATGTCTGTCTGTGTCCACACACCAGGTTTAAACTAATACTGTGTACCTGTATTTACTCTAATACTGATGTCTGTCTGTGTCCACACACCAGGTTTAAACTAATACTGCACCTGTATACTCTAATACTGACGTCTGTCTGTGTCCACACACCAGGTTTAAACTAATACTGTACCTCTATACTCTAATACTAATGTCTGTCTGTGTCCACACACCAGGTTTAAACTAATACTGTACCTGTATACTCTAATACTGACGTCTGTCTGTGTCCACACACCAGGTTTAAACTAATACTGTACCTGTATACTCTAATACTAATGTCTGTCTGTGTTCACACACCAGGTTTAAACTAATACTGTACCTGTATACTCTAATACTAATGTCTGTCTGTGTCCACACACCAGGTTTAAACTAATACTGTACCTGTATACTCTAATACTAATGTCTGTCTGTGTTCACACACCAGGTTTAAACTAATACTGTACCTGTATACTCTAATACTGATGTCTGTCTGTGTCCACACACCAGGTTTAAACTAATACTGTACCTGTATACTCTAATACTGATGTCTGTCTGTGTCCACACACCAGGTTTAAACTAATTCTGTACCTGTATACTCTAACACTGACGTCTGTCTGTGCTCACACACCAGGTTTAAACTAATACTGTACCTGTATACTCTAATACTGACGTCTGTCTGTGTCCACACACCAGGTTTAAACTAATACGGTACCTGTATACTCTAATACTGATGTCTGTCTGTGTTCAGACTACAGTTTAAATTTTAATTTGTGTGTTTGTTAAATACAAATAAACTATAGGACAGTTTTTGTAACCTTGTGCAAATGAAATCTGTTGAACTCATGAATAAAATCTCCCTCATAATTAATGTACTAATGTAATGTGTTTCAAAAACATGTTATAGTGTAGAAAATACATTCAGCATTTGTAAATTATCCTAAACACCTTAATGTACTGGTAATACATTTGCAATACTGTAATATAGAAGGTTTTATGTACTGTATGATACAATAAAGTATATTTGTATTAACCGCAAAGTGTACTTTTTTAGTATTTGTAATTGACAAGAAGTATAACAGCTACTGCTGTAATAAAAAAAATATATACTCATAGTATATTAATCATGTATTTGTAACACAGTAAAAAATATCTGTAATGTACTTATAATATATTAAATATATACTTAAATTGTACTAATTACTGTCAGGTATGTACGTTAGTACACACACAGGCATATACTTTAGGTGTACTAAGTATACTTAAAGTTGTTCCACTTTAGCACACAAAAGTATACTTAATACACTTAAAATTGTACTTTTGTTCAATTTAATTACAACTTAAATACACTTAGTACAAAATTAGTTGTTCCAAAATAGCAAACTTCAAGTATACTAGTCATTAGTCTGTCTGGAAGTACATTTAAGTATCCTTTGGCATGCTAGGATTTAATATACTTAGTATACTTTTTTTTTTACTAGGGAAGGGCCCATTGTTTTGCACCACTTGTTCATTATACTGTAGGAACTCAGCTATTGGTTATTGCTACATCCTGCTAACAGTCCTCACTTCAAGTCATTTCGATATGTTTTGATGATTAAGAAGTTCCTCGGATGCCAGGAAGAAGAAGAAGAGCTTAAATCCAATCATGGCTTGGCATACTGAGAAAACTTTCTTTCTTGATTTGTATTGTTAGTGCATTAGTGTAGCAGAGGACTATATAGAGAAATAAAGAAGTTTTACTGTCAGAACTGTGTTCTGTTATTCTGCACTATTAAAAGTCTCTTTGTAATTAAGGTTATATTCTTCACTGAACCCGCTGCACACTGCATATAAAAAAATCCCTCAATTTCCATATGCTCCACTTTTCTGCTTGTTTCATTATTTTTTCACAACTGCTTTTAAAAATGATGTGGGTTGTTTCCATCAATACAAAAGCTGATTGTTTAATCGTCTAAAAAACAGAACATGCTTGGGCAGGTCCGATTTACTCCTGATTGTGATCAGAGTCTGTCTTAGTGCGTGAGTTCACTAGCTAATGCTTTCTCTTTAAGAAAAAGTGGGAAATTTGAGGCATTCTTGTGGAAGTGACCCACCAATCAAAACAGCATTTAAAGCCCACTCCAGCTTGTTTATCTGGAGTGCATTAGCGCAGTATTTATTCTTGAAGGTGCCAGAACATTCTTATGCCCCGGCACACCCTCTGCGGCCAGGATGGTGTTCTCCATCTCATTAGTGCTTACCACTTTAACTCCACCGCATTAGAGACTCAAACACGACAGTGGCCTCGGTGGTGATACTTTCTGGGTGAAATGTTCATGCTGACGCCCAGGAACCTTTATCTACCCAAATTTCTTATTACAAGAAACTTGACATGTTTGTAAAGCAAATGTTAAATGCTCTGTGTAGAAAAAAATAAATGAGAACAAAAGAAGTAACAAACACACTCACTGCCACACGCAAGGCTTTATCCGCTCATTCATGGCATATTTTCTCTGAGAGAGAACAGATTGTCTTTTTGTCTAAACACTAGACCACAGTCCAAACACACACTCAAACACAACCATAAAAAGTGTTGGCTTTATAGAATCTCAGAAGTCAATAGTGAAAGATCAAGCAGTCTCATCTAGTCTGGAATTAAAGGCGTGATGTAGAAATAAACAGTTTTTTAAACAAGAGTGTGGAATGAGACATGTTGTTGCCTCATAAACGCACTAAACTCACAAAAACACATTAAAAATAATAATAATAATAAATGTATATACAGTATATTTACTATGAACTATACTCAAATGAACTCAATTTAAATATAATTAATGAAGTAATATGAGAAATTAAAGTGAAATATATCATGCATTATACTCATTATTAATGACAGATTTATAGTTAGAGCGGTTTGATCTGTAACATGGTGTAGCATTTATAACCCACACTTCAAACAGTGGAACAGAACATGATGGAGAAATCATCAGACACTCACATGGAGTCTGATCCTGTGTGGTGGGAAAACTCATCCTGGTGAGAGAGACATAAGAGAGACATGAGAGAGACATGAGAGAGACGCTACAGCAGCTGTGTTACAATCAGATCCATATAAAGATCAGTCATTCATCACCTTCTAGTCTGGAAAAAATAAAGCATTGACCCCCAAGTCCGGGTCCATTAATGGAAAGCAAGACATGATAAAATCCCAGCAGGAAAGAAAAGTACTGAGACTAATGAAAGAATAACTGACATTCAGTTAAAAAACATTCAGATCTCTCAGAAAAGTTTGGAACAGGGAAATACAGTTATACACTTAACATATCACTGTCTCGGTACCAGTTTAAACTTAACTAGATGTGACTCGTGTTACCGGCTTCTCATATCAGAGCTAAAATAACAACTGCTATTTGTAGCACATCAGAGGGAGAGAGAGAGGGAGAGAGAGAGAGAGAAAGAGAGAGAGAGAAAGAGAGAGAGAGAGACTTTTGGAAGTCAACCTGAAATGAGAAGTGCAAAAAGTGATATCAAAGGAAAATATCTTGATTCCTATTAAATGTATCTAAAAGTTTCCTAAAATAAAATTAATCTAAATGTCTTTTCATTTCTATTAGCTGATAAATTCAATTCTTTCAAGAAATTAATGCTTAAAATTTGCAAAATCATCTGCCAATAGAGCAAGAAAATTATGTTTTAAAAAAAACTTAAACTTTAAAATACTTTTAAATTTTAAAAACTACAAAAATACATTTTATATTAACATATTTGAGATAAAATTCACAAGATTGCAGATACTTTCATTTGTTAAGATTGCACTTGTTCCATGCTGAAATTGTAATTAAACTGTATAAATGTTTTTGTATAAAGAATCATTTCGAGTTACTGAGACAAGACTTTGTATTTTCCTGCGTCTCTGCTCCTAACGTGACTTTCAGAAAATCTGATCAGAATTTTCCCTGAGCCACGAACACACTACATGACAGAAGAGTTTAAAACTTACATCATCCATTGGGTCGGACATCCTGCAGGAAGAAGAACAATCCTGTTGGTTTTAGGGTGAAGATGTTTCCTGTGGACCTCAAGAGTGTTGGTGAGCTGCTATCCAACGGCAAAGCCTCGACTTTCTACAGCGTGATAAAAGAAGGAACTGAGACACACCAGTTCACAGTGTGTATGAGTGACCAACACTGTGTGTGTATGACTGATCAACACTGTGTGTGTGTGAGTATAAGGGCTAACTGATTTCATACGGTTTACAGTAAAAAAGTACAAAAAAACAGGCAATAACAGACACAAACATACTCCTTCCTGCCACCTCTAACACACGCCATTCCCTCTATCTCCACACACACACTCACTATCTCTCATACACACAGACACATAAACCTCCACACCCACACACACACGCACGCCAGTCCCACCACACACATTCATAAAACCCCTCTGTTCACAATAGGGTCATTGAGAGTTAGTCATTGTCAGAGGCTGAAAGCATTCCACACACACACACACACACACACACACACACACACACAGGGAGAAAGAGAGAGAGGGGGGGGGGGGTGTTTCCTTTAAGTTCCCTGACTAATCACTATAAAGTAAAACACACATTTCCTCACCAACATATTTTTTTTAATTACTTTAAAGCTTATCATTAATTCAAAGTGGTTTAATTACATCACATAAAAGTAAAGTGCATGAAGTTCCTTCCTAATCAACCTAGCTAGGTCAAGAACATCTCACACTAAGTTGTAAAGTTACATCATGACTTCTTTCATTACGATACGATGACTTACACACTGTCAATGCCACCCTAACCCATACAGGATGTAGTTCTCATATGATGTGGCACATATCCCATGCCAGCGCCATCATCAACAGCCTGCTGCCGTGTCATGAACCGAGTTATATCAGGTATAACAAAACAAAAATTAAATATAAAAAAATGTCCTAAACACTTGAAACATCAGTATAATGGACGTTTTTGATGATGGTGGCTTGTACGGTGATCGTCACTGGAGGTGCTGCAGACAGTCATGAAACACACACTTGTGTAAAAGCAATAAAACAACAATGCAAAAATAAGAAACGCTATATGCAAACAGTGACAGTTATATATAATTTTATGTTATATATCATAACAATAACAGCATTTTACTGCTATGGCAGGTTTAGTTATATTTACACCCAATTTAGTACTCCAGTGGTGCAAACTTGGGATTTGTCTGCACCAGAAGCCACCAGAATAACATTAATCTGAAAAGACATGTATTACTCAGTCTTAACATCAGGTACACTAATGTAGATTATTGGGATGAAGTTAAATAAAAGAAATAGCGAAGTGAATGATTCCACATCAGGTATTCCATATATTATTGAATAATTTCATCCTCTAATAATCATACAGAATGGTATGTACTGTATGTATTTGGGCTTATTTAATATTATGAAATATTTTCCCTGCAGATTTATCTTGTGTATAAATGTAAAAAGTCATCAGTACCTTCTGATATCCATCTGCCGTCTCATGAAGTTCCTGCTTTAGTCTAAACCAAAATATGGCTTTACATAAATCATGAACAATTTGAATGCAGGTCATACGACATACCCCAGATAGCGATGGAAGGCATGCAAGCAAAGGGAATACATGTACAATGAGAACCTTGTGAGCCACAAAGGTTTAGTTACATTATCAACAAATTAAAAACCCAACGTGTATTAAAATAACGTCCTTCAAACTTACGTTAAGGGCTGCTGGATATTCTTGCCTTTGCGACACAAACCGTTTTATGCTTTCTACAGTTTCACTCTCACCCACTCCCTCATTATTTTTTTTCTACTAAAACATGTGGAAGGAGGCCCAGTGCAGGGGGTGGGTTTCTAGTTTCTCATCTCCTTAACACAACCCAGATTTCTTAAGTAAGTGTGAAATATTTCCAGTTTATTCTTTAAGCTATCTTTAAATCCATCATCTTCAGACAGGGGACCTTTCTCAGTCAGACGGTGATGGTCCAATGGTGTTAAACTCAATGTGTATCAGTGACAAACTTTGTGCTGGATTGGTTCTTGCACCAGGAACCCCAACAATGTTTTAGACCTGGAGTAAGCAACATTCTATTTATAATACCCAGATATGCTGCATGAACCTGCTCATGTTTCAGCTCTGCAGTATAGAAAACATGTGCTACAGCTGGAGGATTTTGAACGCACACACTCGATAGGGATGAGGATTCATAAACAGTATGATGGTGCACAACATTAGCATAGCATAGCATATACTGTACACTACCATTGAAAAGTCTGGGATCACTTTCCAACTCCATGGTCATTCCTGATTTTTTTCTTTCCACATCGTAAAGCAATGCTGAATGCGTCCAAAACATTTAATAATCTCCTTTAAACAATCCATGTTGAGATGTATCTGCTACTCATGACCTGGAGAATATGTATATTCATATGTACATCTGTATATACTGTATACACACCAGCCCAGATACAGCCGTCAGACAAAAATCTATACAAACTTCAGGAAACTAAAACTGCTGTGCTGAAATGTAAAACAAGCTCTGATTGGCTCACATTTTTCATCTAACCAATTGTATGATACTGTATAATAAGTATAATTTGTAAATCATAAGGCAGATTTGAGCAAAATTTGATGAAAATACTTATCTTTTGTTTATTTTTTGTTTACAACTGTTTATTGCATTGCACCTTTTTTAGATCAAGTAAAAACAAATATACAAAACAAAACAAACAACAGTTGTGTTGATCTAGAGATTCCCCTCCACCAACCCAACCCACCCCGACCCACCCGGTAGCCTCCAAAAATGGAATATATGCTCTATTTGTTAAACAAAATAAAAAATGAACTATGAAAAAGGAATAAATAAATAAACAAATAAAATAATAATAATACGTTTATATTATAATAAATGTAGAATGAAAATAAAAATAACATTTTTATAATTTGGAAAAGCTGAAACAACATTAAAAGCAGCAATGCTGCAAACTCACGAGATGTATACGAGATGTAAACAAGATGTTGAGCATTCCCTTGATATAATCTCCAACAAATACACAGCCCATGTTGGTCTATCCATTCTGTGAGGCGGATTCCAGCAGTTGACTGACAGTTTTTTTTTTTTTTTTACTGAGGTGAGATTCCAGAAATCATTCGAGAAAAACAGATGTGGAGTCCAACCTATATTAATAGGTAACAAATATGATAAGTCCAGTGAAGGTCCAGAATGGTGAGAGAGGAACGCTCCCAAATAACAATGTAGATCCTTTAGAATAAAGATTACATGTAGGAGGACAGTTCATATAACAATTCTTCTCTTACTGTACAGAACCACTGTGCGCATATCGAAAAGGTTTATTCTGATTAAATACTTGTGTGCTTGCAAACACACATCTTCTTGGGTCAGTATTAATATATATTTATATATTAATATATATTTTGAGAGTTCTTCCATACTAAGTGAGTGTGAATGTGTAACAGTGTCCAGATGTAGCCAATTAATAATCGGGGGAGCTGAAGCATAGGTGGTGGCGGGATTAGTTTGCAGCGGCCATGTTTGTAAAATCAGAGTGCAGAGATTTGGATTCTATCACAG
Organism: Clarias gariepinus; assembly: GCF_024256425.1. Taxonomy (NCBI): domain Eukaryota; kingdom Metazoa; phylum Chordata; class Actinopteri; order Siluriformes; family Clariidae; genus Clarias; species Clarias gariepinus. The sequence continues at coordinate 1,436,034 of NC_071119.1, forward strand.
GTTCTGCTCTAGACCTGACACAGGGATGTTGGTGTAATCCCCACCCGCTCCAATGCACAGAAAAATATGTATTAAAGGAGATACAAAACAGGGCTGGGGCTGGGGAGGTTGGATTAGGTCTCCTCTGAGAGTGAACAGAATATTGTGTGTGTGTGTGTGCGCAGTATAGTCACAGGCAAGTGCATTAAATGTCATCAGTCCCTGGGGCTTGGAGCTGAACATGATACAGAAGTCGAGGAAGGAAATAAAGAGGCTTTAGACAAAGAGTGAGAGGCTGGTAAATATAGTTTAATGATTTTCCAGACCTGAGACACATTTTTCATTTTGAAACAGGACGTCAGAGTGATTTACCACCTTTACGTATAAAGAACAATAGGGAGTTTAATGAGATGTTTGTCAGCTGTGAAGCATTTCTCACCACCACCGAAACTTCTGAAATGTACAACAAGACATGCAACCACAAAATACAAAAACAATTATATTGTTACTGCTAATTGACTGCTTTATTTGCAGTTTATCTGTTTCATAATATGGATTTTAATCTGGAATACTGAGAAAGCATGCATATATATATATAGGTAATTAGTAGTTAACATGCTTTACATGCTGTGTGATTTAACATGGAATTGTGTGTTTAGGATTACATTTAACACAAAGCTGAATTAACAATCTTCTATATTATTTAATAGGTTTATTAGATTACTGCATCCATTATACAGGTGCAAATCATGACTCCATGAGCAGAATGTGGTTAAGCATCAGAGGAGATCCTGCTACAGCTTCCAGTAGACAAATAGGATTTAAGGAGGACACGTTCTTTTCAGACTCTCCCACCAAAACTCAGAGTCAACTGAAGAACTTCAGGAGGGATAAAGACAATAAAAAGGAGTAAGATAGACAGAACTGTAAAGTCAGAATATTGCAACTGTATTTTTACATTTTGAGAAAAAAAAAACTTATTGTACTGTATTTACCCATGCATGGCAGAAACAAGAGCTTGGACAGACTTGATGGTGTTTTTATTCCCTCTGTGTGCCGTCATGGCCCAGATGAAGGCGTGCTCAAACTCCTCCCTGTTTGCATTCCAGCATTTCCTCCTCAGCAGGATGAGTTTAGGGTTCCTCAGCAAGGTGTACACAAGAACCCAGCGAATGTGAGCTCGTTTTTTTGCCAGAAATGCTGGAGAAAAGACTACACTGCAAAAACTCAAAATCTTGTCAAGTATATTTTTCTAATTTCTAGTCAAAATATCTCATCACACTTAATATAAGACAAAATCACCTAAAGACCAAGATTTAAGTGAGATAAAGGAGCTTGTTTTTAGACAGTGCATCTTGAATATCTTGTTAAGTGAATCTGTCTTGAAAATATCTTGTTTTGAGTCATATCTCAGATGAAACAAGCTTTTTTTGACATGTCATAAGGTTTTTAAGCTGCTGTGTTATTTGTTAAAGATGAATCGTCTTGTTTCAAGAAATAGACTTGACTTGAATTGAGACAACAAATCTGCTTTATTGAAAACTGCATGGTCAACATGCCCAACTCACAATGCAGAGTACAGTGTGGCTATTTTTCTTACATTTGCATCAAACCATGTCCATGTGATATGTAAAAAAGACAGTGGCAAAATCTGGAATTATGTTTCCTTCTCTGTTCTGTTGCACTCTGGACATACTGCAAAAGCAATAAGTAAAAATAAATGCTGTCATCAATTACAGTGTTTGTAGTGCTTAAAAAAAATACCCGCCCAAAAAAACTGCACCCAAATACCCACTGTAACGTACGGACAGAGGCGGTCGGATCCATGTGCAGCACTTTATTTCAGCTCAAACACAAGCAGACATAAACTCCGGCATACAGTTAAACAAGGGGCAAACCAGTAACTCGTAGTGAAAACAGGCTTAGGTCGAGGCAGGCAGCACAGGTTCATGAACAGTTCAGAAAGCAGGCAAGGGTCAAGAGTCCAGAGAAACACAGAATATTAAAACAGGGAAAGCTCAGAGATGTACACTTACAGTGTAACAAGACTTTGCAAAGGACACAAAGGAAAACCAAGGCTTAAATCAGAGAAGCTAACAAGAATAATCTAAAACAGGTGAAAGACAAAGCACAATCAGTCCAGGTAAAGCCATAAGATGAAATGATAAATAGAGAAGGAGTGCACTCCAGCCGCTGATTGTCACACCCACACTCAATACAGACTCAAGAATTATGTTTAATGATGTCTGTGAGATCATACTTCAGTGGAATGTACTTGCTATTATTGAAGTTTACATAGTGGTATGGTGTATAATCAACAAGCTTTTCAGCATCCATGAAAATATTGGCTTGAGCTAGATCGGGAACTTCTACCTCATAAGCTAAATAATGATCATTCCACCCAACTGTAGAGAGAGGTTGGCATTCAAAACAATACACTGACGCATTTAAAATATAAATGTTTTTTACAAGTGAAAACTCTGGAGTATCATTGATGACATTAGAAATAACCAAAGATTTTCCACATGTATGCTTATTACCATGTTGTATAATCCACTTTACAGAAACTATATGTTCAACATGCTCTATTCCTAAGAAGTCTTTAATCTTTCCTTCTACATAATGAACATTTTTCACCTCAGAGGCTGGGCCCATGTCAACTTCCCTTGAACAAATTGGATGTTTCTCAAGCACATTCTGACTACATTCATAAAGTTGGTTGTGCTTCACAAGAGACTTACAGATATTTTTAAAACTACTTTTCAAAGCCCACTGCTTAAAAAAGCAATGCTTTGACTCAAAGCGCATACACATATGCCTCACTGTAGGACCAAGTGCCTTAATCTGAGAAGGAAGATGCAGCAAGTAATGCTGTTTAGGTATAATATTTGCATCTGGAAACAGTTGTTTGAAATGTTTTAAATGGTGCTCTATTAAAAGCTTCAGCCTTGAAAGAGTTGAGAGAGCAATAATTGGTGAAAAAAGAATTTTGACTATCTCTAACAACTTAAGTAGCATTTGTGTGTAATCATTTTCTCCAAGTTTGTCAATGAGAAATGGCAGGATCTTTAACAAAACCAGCATCTGCCCAGCTGACTGTTTCAATTTATTGTCATTTGATGATAGTGTATTGACAGATATGGGGCAAGGCTTATCCCTTGCATCCACAGGAGAATAAGGGAAGCAAATAATTGCACTGTTGAATGCGTCCAAGTCCATATGCCCTGAAAGCACAAGATGCTTTAAAACACATTTGATTTCATATGGGGCAACACCTTCAAGAATGACATGCATGATGTCCTGTGGGGTTTGATTGATTATATCAAAGTGAGGAAATTCTGTTAATTTGCTTCTCCTGTTTATGCCATATGTCATTTTAAGATTGTCTTTCAGAAAGTCAGTATTTGCCTTTTCAATGTCATTACATTGCCTGTTATGACTTGCCGTAGTCCTTTTAACAAACAAATCTTCATTAAATTGCTCCTGCATGTCTTCAAAGTTGCATTCGCAGTGCCTGCATTTACTGTAGGCAAATCCCACTCCTATCTTAAATCCAGCCACGTCATGCTGAGCTAGAGTGTCTCCGCACACAGACATAAGTGCCCCATAAATTGTCCTCTCACCACTTGCAGTGACAACCTGGACACCATCATACAGCTCAGTTAAGTCATGGTTAATCCTCTCAAATATCTCATCAATACCACAATGGGAAAGATCTTTTGATTTTACCATGGCAAGCAGACGAATGGCAGCAAGTCTTGATCGGTATTTAGGGTTGATGTTACCTAAGGTGTAATAAATCAATAACAATTTGTTTTTGTTTGCCCGAGATCCAAGAGGATTGCATAGCTCAATTTCATCTGTATATAAAATCAACTGCAATGCTGTGGGAAATTTCAAAAACAGTGGGTGCGACTTAAAAATGTCTCCATCTATGAAATCATGAAAAAATCCATCCTTGCATGTCTGTGGCCTGTTGTCAATCATTGCAATTATTTGTGGATGTGATAGCAGCTGCTCCAAACTTTTCACCAACGGTATATAATGAAATAAATGGTCCTTAATAGTAAGAACTCTGGAGTCTCCATTTTTCACATAACATACTGTTTGTTTTGCGACAAGAATCTCTGGTTCAACTGGTATTAGCAGTTCTTTGATGGTCTTATCCTGCAAATGGGTGGAAGCAATTTGACAGAAAGGGTCAACAAACTGGTCAAATATCCCCATTGCATCACTCTTTAGTTGATCCAGGTCCCCAGAATGTCTCTCAATCATGTCGCTCATTTGCTGTTTTAGGTGCTCCAATAATGCGGCCTGATATTGCTGGACTCCACTCACCATTTGGTTAACAGCTCTCTGAAGAGTAGAAAACAAACAAACAAAAAAATTATACATTATAAAATGCAGTCAACATGGAAACTCAGACACTTTTTTTTTTTACATTTTTTTTTTTAAGTAACCCTTCAATTACATGCTGTATTGTTAGTGAAATGCAATGATCAAAATAGGCTATTTACAGCAAAACTATCATGAAATAATATTAGCTTCTGCAGCTTTAAGACCTTGTTTACACTTGGTCTTAAAATGCGTTTTGAGCAATAGGATCAGGTGGACTAAGTGCTAAATAAAAGTGTAAGTGCTGGGTTTATTATGTTGTCTTCATTTTTAGCTCATGCTCAACAAATGGAGTGGATGGGCAGATTTTGTAAGCAAAGTATGTGTCCATTTGCATATATAATGGGGAAGTGAGATCCGATCACAAATGTTCACTGAACCCTTACAAAAAACAACTGCAGTACAATGAAGTACACCGTATATGGCAATGCCGGTGTGTGTACACTCAGAGAGAATAATGTGTTTGAATTTAAAAGACGTGGCGCTGTGCGACCGGTGTGCGCCCCCCTTTAAGCTATCTTAAAAAACTAGATAAACAAGTCTGTTAGCAAACTTTAAGTTGGCTTGAAAAAGCATAGCCAGAAAGTTTAAAGCCAATTCATCAGATAGATAGAAAGAAAGTACTTGGAAGGAAAGAAGCATGTGCATACACATTCTATTTCAGGTGTTTCTGAGATGTCCACCTGTGATCGGATCAACCAAGATGCCAGGTCTAAACAGTGGCTAAGTCATTCTACAGTTTAAGCTTATTGCTTTTAAGTTTGCTACTAAAAATTAAATATAATAAATTGGAAAATCAATGGCATAAGTTACCTGTGTCAGTTGATGGGTTTCTCTGGCTTGAAGAAGAAATCCAGTTGCATGTTTACAAAGACCAACGTCCATGCGACCCTCTCCATCTTCTTGGAATCCACTCTGAAAGAAATTAACAACAAACCTATTGAAACAGGGAAAATATTGTCATGTGTAGGTAGCACCACCAGACAATCTAATAACTACCTGGGTAAGCTAGCTAGCTAGATTTCTTCTTATAAAAAGGTACAAGATGGGTGTATTTTTACTGATTGGTGTATTTATTTATGTATTTTTATTATTCGAGTATGTAAAATAACAACAACAATAAAAACAAAACAGTACTTTGACAGCATCAGAAAAAAATCTGTCCTTCATGAGTGTTAAGATTGACACACATACTAAATTGTATCCCTTCACCTGCTCTCTTACCAATAAATTAACATAAAGGCCTTTGAACTGAACTTGTATTGTTACGTTAAATTCTAGTTTGTGTAATGACTTACCGCTGGAATGACGATGCTTGAGCCCTCCGCTTCAGCCACATGGATTGAATTAGTTTGGTCGGTTGGGCCTGTCCTTTCACCTGCTCCAGGTAAAACGTGGCGAGTCGGTCCTTCCTCCTCCGTCGCTTCAACTTGAAGAAGATGATGCGCATGTGTTCGCTTCACGTGATAGTAGAAGGAGTTATACACCCTGTACTCACTCGGACAGCCATCAATCCCACACACGACGCGAAAGTCAGGGCTGCGACTGTGCATGGTGTTAATGTGACTCAAAAGTTGTTTCAGAGTCAGTGCCACAAATATGTAGCATATGAAGCAACGCCAAATCATGTTGGAAGCAAAGACAAGCAAGATGCAAGAGTACGGTAAACAACTGGTCGCAAGACTGCCGTAAAAACTCGTTTCTATGGTTACACCCGCCAGTCACCTGCTGCAAATGAGAATGTAGGCGTAAACTAATTATACTGGAAACTAACGGACCGATTTGAACTTGGATGTCTTGGGAGTCTTCTTGACGTGTTTCATTGCAAGTAAGTTGTATTCAGTGCTCATTCTTTGTAGTTCACATTGCACACCATTTGAATGTTATCGACGTTTATATGTGTTTTCAATGTTTATTGTGTATCGTTGCCGCTGAACAGAGACAGCGAGGCGGGCTAACGTTAAGTTAGCGGAGCTAAAAGCTATTGCGACATGGAAGAATTGGATGATGTCGCAGTGTCGATTTTAAGGGGTAATGTATGCAAATGTTATTATTTATCATACGTACAAATGCTGATGAGCTTTTGGATAATGTTTTATATTGTGTTCGGAACTTCAGACCAATATCAAAGTGAATTTTACCCTCCCGTTACTCGCGCAATTTTGTTCCCGCTAAATTCATAAACTAGTCAACTGTTAATTTAAATTAATAAACTAATTATATAAAACTATTGTCAATGCACTACAAATTAACTGGTTCTATGCCTTTACTTTATTAATACAACTTATTAAAAAAATACAAGGCATGAGACATTTATTTTTCTTTGGTGGTAACGTTAGTGCATTCTCTAATCTAATCAGCAGTCTGCCGTGTTTTCACGTCACATTTTAGTATCGCCTCAGCTCGCTCAGAACCTCGCCTGAGGTGGTACAAAAAAAAGTACCTGAAAGCAGGTACAGGTACAACTTTTACACAGTGTAAAACCAAACAGAGCCGAGGCGAGCTGGTACTGTGTAGTGGAAAAGCGCCATAATAGTCTCATTCAGTTTGATTTCTAGGGCACTGTTTCATCTAGCTATGTTTGTCTTTTAATGTTTTCATAGCTGCAAACATCACAGAGACAATGATGAGCACTCTGTCTCGTGAAGACTTGCGAGATCTTTTCCCAGGCCCAGAGAACTTTATACGGAGAAAAGCGGTCTGGCGTGCCTGTCATGGTGCCTCAGAAGAGGTCAGTTTCTCATAGGGTTGTGCCGATAGACAATAGTATTGTGTATCGACGAGAGTCAGAGATATCGCTGCTGGCAGATGCCTTTGACGATATCAATACGATAATTAGCTTGTTTTCCCATTAATGTATTAAATCATTATTATTATTATTATGAAGCTAGTATTGTTATTAAATTAGTTAGGAACTACAATTAATTTGCCTTGCCTAAATTCATAACGACATCACCGCATAACCAGACTTGTGACATTGGAAACAGTCGGGATAATGTAAGTACACAACTACAAAAAATATATAACATAGATATAGTGATTTTTGCTATTTTTAAAGCAAAAAAGTTACATATTGTGCCTTTAAGTGGTTTAAACTAAACACCTATTTAAGTTGGCAGCAGCACATTAAGCTAACAGCACAGTGTTTTTGGAACAGACATGGTAGTCTACATCTGTGTTCAATTCAGTTTAGATTAATTGATAGGTGTTCAGTTAGTTAATGTTATCGATTTCACACACCTAAAATGGAACATTGCTTATTTTTACGTGTGCAAAGCTGTCAATGCTACACTGCATTTTGTGTTGACATGAAAAACAAAAATGTTGCTTTTTACATTAGTTCATTATCTTTTATTTTACAGGAGTCTGGCCAAGAACACTCAAAATTATCGGGCATTTCCTCCTTTAATGCTTCACCCATGCAACAGACATCCACTCCTGTGAAAGCAAGTCCTGCAAAGTACACAACCCCTGAAAAGGTTGTGAAGTTATCCTTTCCAGAATATGTATTGCACACCGACACAGAACTTGAGCAAGTCCGACAACAGTACTTTGAGTTGTCGAAGAGAGGCGAACAGCGCGACTGCCAAATGTCAAAGGAGCTCAGATGCCGGCTCATTCGAAACACCATGACCAGTATGATTGCGATCCTGAGGGCAAAGGGGGATAGAGAATCACACAGATACCCATCAAAGCCAGAAATCACAGCAATGGCAAAGAGAATAGTACTGTACTACCCCATGCTGCAGGACCAAGGCCTCCATACATGGGTAAGTGAAATGCACCCAGTTTGATGACGGTTTCATGTTGGACATTTTTAGCGATTTGAAAAATTGATTAAATGTCTTGTGCAGTTCACTGTGTACAGACAGCTTTACAAAAGATTGCAAAATGTGAGATCCCCCCAAAAAACAAATCCAGATGGGAGACATTCAAAGAGGTGAGCTGTAACTAATGATTTTGTTCATCAAAGATTCATCTGTTAATCATTTTCAAGATTAATTGATTAGTTGTCTGGTCAATATAAAGTACAAGGTGATGTCCTCAAAAGTCTTGTTTAATCCATAACCCAAAGCTGATAATTTCACTGTCATAGAGGACTAAAGAAGCTAGATCACATTTGAGAAGCTTCAATCATATTTGGACATTTAAAAAAAAAAAAAATACTCAAAGTGATCAGTCATGTCAATGTCCTGTCCTGGGTGATCTGTCTCTAGTGTCTCCTCACTTCCCGGTTTTAATGAGTGCTGTTAGTGTTTGACTACAAAGTAATTGCTTTGGATGTGTGTGGGGATATTGCTTTTTATTATGAAGCACTTTGTTACACTTTGTTTGTATGAAAAGTGCAGTACAAATAAAGTCAGATGGATTGATTGATTTAGTAGTTGACAACTAATTGATTAACTGACTAATCTTTGCAGCTCTACAAAGAGGCGCTGTCTTGAGCAGTCAACAGACACGGATGAAATGGGTTCAAGTGACTCCACAATCATTCTAGATCTGTCCACAGAAGAAAGTGGTAGCCCACGCTCAGACGGTAAAGAAAGTGAGTTAGAAGGTGAGTTTCAACTTTGCATTTACATATTTGCCCTTGTGAGGTATTTATATTTTAGATAAACTAATAAACCCACTTTATTGGTCAAGATGACAGTCCTGACATGACAGAAGTAAAAGGCTTTAAAATTCACTTTAGAGAATAGGTACAGTGAGGAAAATAAGTATGTGAACACCCTGCTATTTTGCAAGTTCTCCCACTTAGAAATCATGGAGGGGTCTGAAATTGTCATCGTAGGTGGATGTCCACTGTGAGAGACAGAATCTAAAACTAAAATCCAGAAATCACAATGTATGATTTTTTTTAACTATTTATTTGTATGATACAGCTGCAAATAAGTATTTGAACACCTGAGAATGTTAATATTTGGTACAGTAGCCTTTGTTTGAGGTCAAACGTTTCCTGTAGTTTTTCATCAGGTTTGCACACACTGCAGGAGGGATTTTGGCCCACTCCTCCACACAGATCTTTTCTAGATCTGTCAGGTTTCTGAGCTGTCGCTGAGAAACGCAGAGTTTTATTAACATTATTGTAGAAATTAAGTTTTAACAGAAATCTGGTATTAATAAAAAGCTGGTATTGTATCATTTTGGACAGTTGTGTACAGCAGCACCTTTTAGTATCAGTCTACTGTGCAACATTACTTTCTATAACCTCTCCAGCATAGCAAATAATGTTATGCATTTAAAACCCATATGTCTCATTAGTGGCATTTTGCTCTTTTAAATTGAATGTAATTTTTGGTTACAAAATACCGAAATGATCCTTAAAGTACTTGTCAGAAATATGTGTGTGTTATATTTTGAAGGAAAAAGAAGATCCCAAAGCCTACCTGAAGAAGCACCCTCTACCCTGTCCAGTCCTGATGGTGAGTTCGTCCAACTACCACATGACTGTGTGTAGTGGGGGTGTACTTGTGTGCCTACATGCAATTGTTTGTGATTGCATGACCATATGAGTTTCAAACAAATAGTTCTCATGCATTATTATGCAAAAAATTATTTTTATTTTTTTTTATGGCATTTAAATGGTTAAAATTCCAAAAATGAATAGGCATTTGGTAGTTAGGATCAGGGCTGATATTTGTTAAAAGATTTCATTCCATTAAAACATTTAATATTAATGTATGATTTTTATGGCAGTTTTGAAATATTTTTTTCATGCAACAACATGAGGAATATTAATTATGTATTTTTGTGTCTTACAGCTAACAAGTCTGCAGATGTTGACAGTCCAGACACCAGTTCAGCAACCTTGGCCAAGCATTACAAGACCCTACATTCTATGTATAAAAGAAAAAATCCAAATCACCAGGATGTCTCTCATCTCTTGGATTTGGAATTTGTAGCCAGAAGAGCATTCATTGATTCAAATACCGTTCGCGAGGAGAACAGACATGAGAAGGTTCTAGAAGCATATCCTTGTTTCAAGGACGTTGGACATGTAAGTCATTATTGACTGCATGATTAAAACCATGGTATCACACACAATGTTTAAAATACCAGTTTCCTCTTAAATTATATTATTCAAATGTCTGTATTGGTATATTTTATATTTCATAGGTGATGGAGGAGCTTAAACGCATTTTGGATGCGGAAAATACCAACTTCATCAATGAACTAAAGGGAAGATGGCATGACTTCTGCCAGAAGGTGCAGTTTTTCGGTGTATGGAAAAAGGTGTTGAAACCCCCAATGGGAATGGACAAAGGTAGGGAATGCTGTTTTGGTGTTATTAGTGAATAGGGTTTAGGGTGGACCTTCAGGCATGTTGTCAAGTACATTAGCTAGTGTTTTTTTTTTTTTTTTTTTTTCGTCTATGATGGCTATCCCATTATTTGCTGATTTCTTTATTTTTTAAGCATTGTGTCTGTTGTATACCTTTTATCAGATTTTACCTTGTGTAAGTAATGAATCACTTCCTGTACAGCTGAACAGGCTCTTGAGATCCTACGTGTGCTGCCATCACTGTTCCCCTCCACCTCAGCTCCTCCAAAGAGGGTACGAGATGCGAGTGAGGCTCTGGTGCATGTCCTCGAGGTGAGCCGTGTAAAATGTTGTACGATCGTTTTGACTGCCGTATCGGAAAAAAATATAACTGAAGGTGCTGCCCTTGATGACTCCCAATGCATTTCCTATTCACGTACTGTATGTTCTAAGCCTTCAAAGACACCTAAACATTTGTTTTTAAAAAGAGGATTTTCACTGAGTAGATTTCTTGGCTGTCACAGTATGTACAAAAATGGGTGCATTACATGGTAGCAGGTTTAATCACCCTAATGATAACCAAGCAAGACTAGCCATAGCCTTGGTTTTTACTTCTTTTGGAAGGGTAGACATGTGTAAACAGTAAATGCATTGGGGATAGTTAAAAACAGCACTTTCAGATGGAGCTTTCTCAGTAACTTTTGTCAGAATTTTGCTTTAAGTGTTTGTAAACAACCCTCTACCCTAGGTTCCAAATGACCAAAATGCATTATCCTGACAGAAGGATGTCTGTGTTATCTGTTACAGGAAGGAGAAGATCCCAATTCCTACTTGAAGAAACGCCCTCTCTCCTGTCCAGTCCTGATTGTCGGTCCGTCCAACTTCCTCCTAGCGGTGGGAGATGTGGCAATAACCACCTTTCCAAAAGACAAGCTTACCGAGAGTGCTTTATACCTTATGGCCTACTATTATAGCCTACACCTGACTTATCCAAAGTGTGTAGCCACTCTGCTTTCAGTCATACAGACGGAGGTCCTCTTAGACATAATGCATGAGAGAGATCTCACATCGTCTTACAAGAAGAGCATGGCAGAGTGGAAAGCTTTTATTGGCCAATAAAACCAGTGGTCAGATATGGTGTTAGGATAGCACTTCCTCTCTCCCTCCAAAGGTATTGCAGTTCAATGTTCTATTGATTCTTGGTTGGAATTTGTCTAAGTTAGCCCAGTGTTAATTTGGGGTGCACGACAATATTAGCCAACATGCCGTTATATTGTGTGTGTGTTTGCACTTTTCAAAATTTCACACACTTCAGTTTAAATAACTAATTGTCTGTTCAGCAGATGCAGTCACTAATTTAGTATGGTCCATCCTTAAAGGATAATTCTGGTGAAAAATTAACCTGGGGTAATTAACACATGGTTACTGAGTCAATCGTTCCCTGGAATGCGTTTTCATGATATTCGAATGTAAAGAGTTTTATCTCTAAAAACAGATTAGCTTATAACACTAGTATATGGGGCATAGTGTAAGTAAAAGTAAATCGCTAGTTAATACCACTAACAAGGCTCAAAATAGCCTCACACTAACACGGTAGCATAATGAGGGTCCCTACATGCAAACCGAAGCATTGAGAACTTTGTAAGTGTACAAACAGTTTAATAAGAAGATACTTTATAAAGACAGTACATTACGCGTTTACAGAGATGATCCATCTTGGAAAACAGTCTCGACTAGTCGAGCCACGAACGCCGTGACTCGATTAGTCAAGACTGTTTTCCAAGATGGTTCCTGCATGTTTTTAGAGATAAAACTCTTTACATTCGATTATCATGAAAACTCATTCCAGGGAACGATTGACTCGTTAACCATGTGTTAATTAACCCAGGTTCATTTTTCACCGGAATTATCCTTGAAGGATGATGTTACAAGGGTTAATGTTGTATTGAGGAACTAGTTAGCTCAGAACCCTTAATTTGAATGTTACAATATTGTGAATGTCACAAGTGGAGCAGTTTTAGTGTTTCTGTGCTGAGTGCCTGTGCAAAGCACAGATTTTGTACGTGTATTGGCACATTGGTCGGATGTTTGGACCTGACCTTAACTGACATATTTGGCATATTCTACTATGTTTTCATATTTCTGTTTCATAAATACTGTGAGCCAAAATGTTGAGAAATTAAGCTGTTTCCCTTTTATGCTGTTTAAATAAAGTCGGTTAAATGCAGGTCTATTTTTCACTTTTTCTTTCTTGTAAACAGTAGTTAATGTCTTGAATCTAGTAGGTAAAATGTCTTGAATCTAGAACAGTATTACTTTTGTAGAGCTTACAATAAGGTAAATACACTTGAGATGATGACAGGATGGTAAATTATGGCTTATGGCAAAAGGGCACTGCCTAATACGAGTCAGGAATGCTAACTTCAAGACATTTTGTCTCAAAATGCCAGTTTCCAATCTTATTTCAAGTTGGTGGTGACTTAAATCTAGAACAGTGTAACAATTATAGAACTAAAAATTAGTTAAAATACACTTGAAACAAACAGGATGACAAAAAATAAAATGCTACTTTTGAGGGCAAAATACTATTTTTGAGCATGACAAGCTTATTATGAGACACAATATTAGTAAAATATAGCTAAAAATGAGTTTTCCCAGCTAATTTCAAGATCATTCATATCTTGTAAGGCTTAAATATAATGTCTTATTTTAAGAAATCTTACCAAGACAATTTTCACTTGTTCCATTGGCAGATTTTTTTGCTTATTACAAGCAAAAATATCTTGTTTTAATTTTTTTTTGCTTATTTTTGGAGTGGCCTTTTTTCCAGTGTAGAATAAGAATGTGTAAAATGTGTCATTACCTGGTTTACCATACCTGACCATACCTGGTTTTGTATCCACTTGAACACTCAGCAGGCTGTGTTTGACCAGCAGGTGGCAGAAACACACCAGAACTGGATTATTGTGATGATGATCTGTTATTATCATTCCCACCCATGTACAGTGGCCTGCCAACAAAAAGACAATAAATACATTTTAAAAATATATTGTACTGTACTGTACATATTGTGGTGTAGTGAGTAATTATTAACTGATTGAATTAAGTATGCTCGTACTTGCATCTAACTTCTTAAAGCCCTGAGGCATTACGGTCCTCTCAATATGTGACACGAGCATCAAAGCCACGAGTGCACTCTTGATTAACCGTAACACACAGCTCCCCAAGCCCAGGATCACATTAAAGAAGAAGAGGTAGTAGTTAAAGGTGTGGAAAGCTTTCCTGTGGAGGATGGAGAAAGATGATTAGCCAGACAGATTGTTCAGGTGATTATTTATCTATTACTGTTACTACTACACCGAACTATAATCATTACAATAATTATAAATTAGAGCGAATGTGATAGACCTGTTATTGAGTGCCAGGGGTTTCTCTTTATCATGAGGTGAGTTTTTGTCTTGCAGGAAAACCCACTTGATCACAATGCACTGAAGCTTCATCAGAGTGAACACAATGAAGAAATTTGTCCTGTATTTTATATAGAAGTTGCACATTAATTAGGAGTCAGAAATGCTACAGTAGATATCCATGAGTTTCATATCTGTGTAGGATCATGACTCATATTTAACTAATAGTAAAAAATGAAGATTAAGATCTCTCACTGTGGACCTCAGCCTGTACCAATATATCATCACACTACTACAGATTGTAGCCTCAGTAGACAGAGTATTTGAATGATGGGCAGATGGACTAATGGACAATAAGAGTGATGAACTGATGGACAGATGGACTGATGGACAGATGGAATGATGGAGTGATGGAGTGAAGAACAAATGAAGTGACAGGGATTGAGATTAAGGGACAGGAGGAGTGATGTATAGCTGCAGTTATGGACTGATGGACTGATGGGCTGGGACTGATGAGCAGTGGAAGTAGTGATGAACAGATGCAGTAATGAAATGGGACTGATGCACAGTAGGAATGATGGGCAGCTGTAGTGATGGACTGATGGAGAGATGAACAGATGATGCGATGGAGTGATGGATAGATGAAATGATGAACTGATTTAATGATGGATAAATGAAGTGATGGATAAATGGACTGATGGGCTGTGACATACAGAAAGATTATCTGGTCAAGCAGCCAGGAGAGGAAGCCATTTTCCTGGATTGGTGATATAACCAGATACACAAACATCATTCCAGCTGTGAACATCGCCAAGTGAACGATCAGATAACCTAAAAAAAAAAAAAGAATCAGGATTCAAATGAAACCTTCACTAAAAGTACAATAGAACTAAACTGTGTGTAAAGAATGTTAGGAGTGACATGTTAGGATGAGGTTTAATCTGCTGAACTCACCCCACATGGTGAAAGCGATCTGATAGCCAGGATACTTCAAAAGTCCTGCCTGGAGAGACGAGATTAGATTATCACCATCTGTATTACCATTCATATGTAAATGAGATTGTGATGGAATGGTTATATTGGTCAAGATGTATTCCTGTTTCAAGCCCAGTGTTCCCAGCATAAACTTTCATCACACTGACACAAATAAAGTGTTTACTGAACTGAAGATGACTGAACTAAACTGAAGTGACGTTTTTGTCACATGTTATATGCTTCATAGCTACTGTAAACTCATCACCTCATTGGCTACCTTGGGGCTCCCAGGTCCAGTGTTAGCTTGATTGTGTCAAGACTGAGTCTTAAAGGGGTCAAGGCCAAGCCAAGCTCTGTTCTAGCTTAAGTTCCTGAAATACTCTGAGTTTGAGCGAAGTGAGGTGCATGTACAGGAATTCACTCACCACACTAACAGCAGGTCTCAGCGTGAATGTCTTTGGCAGATATTGTTTCTTTCCGGCCCACAATGATTTAATGTGCTTCCTGTTAAATAAATAAAACGTAATGAAAAGAAGATCATTCACAAGATCACATTCATTTCATTTTAAAACAGGAAGCTGGATTGATTTAAACAACAGCCAACCACCTTCAAAATATCAAACATAACTATAACAGCATACCTAAAGGGGAGGAGCCAGAAGGAAACACAGACATGAGGGGGAACTGAGATGTAAAGCAACCAATCACCTCACCGTCAACAAACCTGAGTGATCAATGAGAATACTAATACTCTTTACATACGGGTAGATGGAGGGGAGGGTTAGTATGACGTGTAACTAACAAAGTGAAATGTGAAATTAATAGAAAATCGTATAAATCTAAAAATTATGTTAACGGTCATATATATTTGTTGCTCGTTGTGTAGAGGAGATCACTTCTGTGCTCCAGGTATATTTTACACCTGTGACAAATTATTAACACTTTCTGCTTTAGAATTGCAAGAATAAAGTACCCCAGGAAGTTTCTCTTTTAATCCGCCATGTGTTCAGTAAAGATTTGTAGATACTGTATGTAGGTTGATAATGACTAAACTCCATTACAAAATTGTTTGTAATAGAATGTTTTATTTTGAAATCTAGACCAGTTCTATTATCTTACAGTACACCCAGGCGTCCCTAGTTGATCAACATGGCTAACCTTATACAAATGTGTACACCTTAATGAAGTTATTAAAGTTAAACTGGAGCATGGCAAACTTACTTTATGTTCTGTACAAATGTCATTACCAATAAAGAACTAAAATACAATATACAATGAGAGTGTGATAGACGATTTATTTTATTGAGAAGTGAAGCAATGAGATAATATTTGCGCTTAGTGATTTCTGTCTAAAACTATCAATTAAGGCCAGACCTATTTTCGATTATGCATTTATGACATTTATAAATGTTTAAAACATTTTCATGGCCAACCCAGTTTAGCCTACAGTACATATACTGTATATTCTAATAAAGACATCATTTCCCACAATTTTTCTCACACATGCTCTGAGCTTGCAAATGTTTATGTGGCCAGTGTGTTAGAGAATTGTGCAGGGCATCGCCAGCTCAAGCTCAAGCTCACTTCACAACCTTCAGACAGTTGGGAATGGAGTAGCGAATGGTGTTTAGATAAATCTTAAATGTTTTCATGTTTTGTTCCATTAGATACTATGCAACTCCAGGAGCTGCAGACTTTAGACACACTTGTTGAACGTCCACCAATACAGCAATCAACCAATTTTCCCTTTAAAAAATTTTTAATCACCTTTTTGACAGATTCTTTTTATTGAAAGATTGTCACAAACTTCTTTATGTAACTCCTCTATAAATCATCCTTTGAGTTAAGCAGTGTGAAAATATGTCAGGTTGTGTGACATTTTGTTTCATTTTCTAGATTTTGATGGTGTCTGTTATATTGTGTAAATGTATTGTATTGTATTTACTGTATGTAATGTATATTGTATTTTTTTTAACATTTAAGTTTATTCCATTTATGTATTTATTTTTATGCATAGGCTTGATTTACAAATTAGTGGTAATAGTAAAATGAAATGTTTTTCATATTGTTAACCTGCTGGTTTTAATGTTGTGGTGGACAGAGGTATTTATAGACACTGACTGGTCTCAGGTGGTGCTTGCTGTGGTTTGTTGTGGATGATAAAATCAGTGTATGCTGTTAATTGAGGATTTTTTTATATATTTAATAAAACTATAATATTTCCCATTTATGTTTTATGCATCTTATTTATATCTGGCTTTAATCTTATTAGGATCTTATATATATATGGCTCATCTGCCTCTCCTACAAATGCAGCTCTGTTTCTCAGATTTCTCGAATGTTTCTTAATTTAGTCTTGGGTTGTATCTCAGTTGCGTCTCTTTGTTTCTCCTAAGTCAGCTTTAGAAGGAATAGAAAAGACAAAGTCAATCTTGAATCTTGAATCTTCTTCAGTACAAAGCAGGTGAGAAACTACCAGACCCCCATCATCAACAGGAACCCAGTGGAGAGTGTGGACAGCTTCAGATACCTCGGTGTTCACATCACACAGGACCTGACATGGTCCTGTCACATCAACACCGTGGTAAAAAAGGCCCGGCAGCGTCTGTACCACCTCAGACGCTTGAGAGACTTTAGACTGCCCTCCAAGGTGCTCAGGAATTTCTACTCCTGCACCATAGAGAGCATCCTGACGGGAAACATCACGACCTGGTTCGGGAACAGCACCATGCAGGACAGACGAGCTCTACAGAGGGTGGTGCGATCAGCTGAGCGCATCATCCGCACCGAGCTCCCTGACCTGCACTCAATCTACACCAAGCAGTGCTGGACCAAGACCAGGAAGGTCGTGAAGGACCTCAGCCACCCCAACAATGGACTGTTCGCTCTGTTGCGGTCTGGGAAGCGATTCCGCTCCCTGAGGGCCAACACAGAGAGACTGAGGAGGAGCTTCTTCCCACAGGCGATAAGGTCCTTATCCGTGTTAACGGATCCAAGATGGCGGCGCAGCAGTAGCACGCAGCGGCCGCTCCGGAGCCAAAATGGTGCTACGTTGTTTACGTTTTGTGTGTAGCGCGTTTATTTTTCTATGTGTATGGATATCTTCGCAACTGGTGTCCGTACATACAACAGCCAGACACTTTTCAACCTAAATAACCCGGTTAATGATATCGACGATGAGCTGCGGGAAAAGCTACGCGACCTCGGCTTGCTGCGTGAACCAGGCCTCGAAGCCTCGGCGTTGCCTGATGCCGGAGGCCGGAGGAAGGGTCATCGGAAGCGGTGCGCGAGGAAGCGGAAGCGCGGCAAGCGGGCGGGAGTCTGTGCCAGGCTAAAAACAAACCCTAGCCGGCCAGCTCTCCCGTCCATCATCTTATCTAACGTCTGCTCCTGGACAATAAACTGGACTACATCCGACTCCAGCAGGCTACACAGCGTGAGGTCAGAGACTGCTGTGTCTTTGTTTTCACGGAGACATGGCTCAGCGACAGAGTACCGGACGCCGCTATTCAGCTAGACGGGCTAGCCTCGTTTCGCGCAGACAGAAATGCAGCTCTGTGCGGTAAGACTCGCGGTGGCGGCTTATGTGTTTACATCAACACGAAATGGTGCAAGAACTCTGTGCTAGTTTCTAGTTATTGCTCATTGCTAGTGGAGTTTGTGATTGTTAGATGCAGACCTTTTTATTTACCGCGGGAATTCACCACTGTTTTCATTATCGGAGTGTACATTCCACCTAGCGCTAATGCTAAAGAAGCGATATGGGAACTGTATACAAAGATCAGTGAACTGCAAAATACACACCCGGATGAACTGTTTATTGTTGCTGGAGATTTCAACCATGCAAATCTCAAGTCAGTGCTTCCTAGATTCCATCAATATGTGGACTTTGCAACGAGAGGGAAAAACACGCTGGATCTTGTTTACAAAAACATCCCCGGCGCATATCGGGCAGAGCCCCGCCCCCACCTCGGCTACTCAGACCACATCTCTGTTATGCTAATTCCAGCATACAGACCACTCGTCAGGCGCTCAAAACCGGTTCTGAAGCAGGTGAAAACCTGGCCAGCAGGAGCCATCTCCGCTCTTCAGGACTGTTTCGAGAGCACTGACTGGAACATGTTTAGGGAGGCTGCAACTTACAGCGACTTCACTGACTTGGAGGAGTACACGTCATCAGTAACCAGCTACATCAACAAGTACACCGATGACGTCACTGTCTCCAAGAGCATCATCTCACGACCCAACCAGAAACCGTGGATTACTGCGGAAGTGCGTGCACTTCTGAGGACCAGAGACTCTGCCTTTAAAGCGGGAGACAAGGTGGCCTTCAGAACAGCAAGGGCCAAACTTTCTTGGGCCATCAGAGAGGCAAAGCGCGCACACGCCCAGAGAATCCACAATCACTTCAGAGACAGCGGCGACACACGGCGCATGTGGCAGGGTTTACAAGCCATCACTCACTACAGGATAACATCAACTGCCTGTGACAGTGAGGGCTCCCTTCCAGATGCGCTGAATAACTTCTATGCTCGGTTTGACAGGCAGAACGACGTGGCGGCGAGAAAGACCACCCCTTCTCCGAACGACCAGGTGCTGTGTCTCACTACAGCTGAGGTGAGGAAAACTTTACGCAGAGTCAACCCACGTAAAGCTGCTGGACCAGACAACATCCCAGGCAGAGTGCTCAGAGAATGTGCTGAACAGCTGGCAGATGTTCTCACAGACATCTTTAACATTTCTCTGAGCAGCGCCGTCGTTCCCACGTGCTTCAAGGCCACCACCATCGTCCCCGTGCCCAAGAAGTCTACTGTGTCCTGTCTCAATGACTACCGTCCCGTTGCACTCACACCCACCATCATGAAGTGCTTTGAGCGGCTCGTCATGAGACACATCAAGACCCTGCTGCCCTCCTCACTGGACCCACTGCAGTTTGCGTATCGTCCTAACCGCTCAACGGACGATCTCCACTACACTACATCTTGCCCTCACACACTTGGACAAGAAGGACACATATGTTCGAGTGCTGTACATATATTTCAGCTCAGCATTCAACACTATCATCCCCCAACAACTGATTGGGAAGCTGAACCTGTTGGGCCTGAACACCTCCCTCTGCAACTGGATCCTAGACTTTCTGACCGGTAGGCCTCAGTCAGTACGGATCGGAAACTGCACCTCCAGCACCACCACACTGAGCACTGGGGCCCCACAAGGCTGCATGCTCAGTCCCCTGCTGTTCACACTGCTGACTCAAGACTGTGTAGCAACACACAGTTCGAACCACATCATTAAGTTCGCTGATGACACGACCGTGGTGGGTCTTATTAGCAAGAACGACGAGTCAGCGTACAGAGAGGAAGTGCAGAGGCTAACGGACTGGTGTAAAGAGAACAACCTGTCTCTAAATGTTGACAAGACAAAGGAGATGGTTGTTGACTTTAGGAGGACACGAGGCGACCATTCTCCGCTGAGCATCAACGGCTTCTCTGTGGGAATCGTCGAAAACATCAAATTCCTGGGTGTACACCTAGAGAAGGACCTCAGCTGGTCCCTCAACACCAGCTCCCTACACAAGAAAGCCCAACAGCGTCTCTTCTTTCTGAGAAGACTGAGAAAGGCCCAGCTTCCACCCCCGATCCTGACCACCTTCTATAGAGGAACTATCGAGAGCATCCTGAGCGGCTGCATCACTGTCTGGTTTGGGAATTGTGCCATATCAGATCGCAAAACCCTACAGCGGATAGTGGGGACAGCGGAGAAGATCATCGGGGTCTCTCTCCCCTCTATTGAAGACATCTACACCACACGCTGCATCCGCAAAGCCACCAGCATTGTGGCTGATCGGACACACCCCTCTCACACACACTTCACACTCCTGCCATCTGGAAAAAGGTACAGAAGCATTCAGGCACACACATCCAGACTGTGCAACAGCTTTTTTCCACAAGCTATCCGTCTCCTCAACAAAAAGGGACTGGACTGATAAACACACACACACACACACACACACACACACACACGGACACACTAACACAAACATTATCACACAGCTTAACTCAACTACCTCAAAATATTGGGACTGCTTAATCAACACAAGTGCAGACACACTGACCTACACACACTGACCAACCTGTAAATGCTTCACTGTTTATCTTTTGCACAATGATCATTACTGGACTAATTTTTGCACTAATTCCTCAATTCTTGCTGCTGTTTTTTAAAGAATGTTTATGTTTACCCACTACCTCAACACCATATTTTATGTTCTGTTATGTCGTGGTTGCGCACTGTCACTTTGTTGTTGCTCTTGTTTGCACATTTGCACGTGCACTTTATGTTGTCTGTAAAAATAGTTATACTTAGCTAGTTAGTTTTTGTTAATTTATGTTGTAATTTATGTTAGGTCTCTCTGTCCTGTCTCTGCTAGCCAGTTAACTAGGCCTCTTGGTTAGCTAGTTTAGTGTCTCTGTTAATTTATGTTGTAAATTTATGTTGCATGTAGCACCTTGGTCCTGGAGGAACGTTGTTTCGTTTCACTGTGTACTAACTGTATATGGTTGTAATGACAATAAAGCCTACTTGAACTTGAACTTGAGGTCTCTCAACCACACCACTATGCAAAACTAACACAATATTTTCACAATTCTCACAATCAATCAATCTTTATACATCCATGGACACTATGGACAACTCCACGCACATCACATCTACACTACATGTTTACGCTTACATTCTGGACCATTGCACAAAGTCACTTTTTCTATGCATATTTGCACACCATTATAGTTCTATGTGTACAGTATATTTCTATTTTCAGGTTCTATTTTTTCTAGTTAAATTTTATTTTAATTTTTTTATTTAAATTTTCTATCATATTTCTTCTATTGATATTTATTACTTATTATAAGTTTTAATTCTCTTTTTAAGGTCACTGGCGGTCGTGTAAGCATTTCACTACATTTCGTACTGTGTATGACTGTGTATGTGACAAATAAAATTTGAATTTGAATTGAAATGAGAAAGCTCAATTCGCTTCTTGCTCACTCCAAAGCTCACTAGCTAGGTGGCCTCCCCTTCTGCAGGTGTGCGAAGGAATGGGGCCATGGAATTAGGCACGGCTGGTGAGCCATCTCCGTTAATTGATCCCGGGCTTCTCCCCGCGTTATAAAACACAGAAGCGGAGAGTATGACGCATGCGCTAAAATGCGAAGCAATGTGTTAAGCCCCAGGGACTTCAAAGAGGCAGGTACGCCTTTGATCTCCACAATAAGGACAGCTGCTTGCTTACTGCTGGAGCTCCTGCAGCTCTTTAACTCTCAACAGATTATCATGACCCTGCCACCAAGGAGGAAAAGGCCGCAAGGAGGTACACGTCACGACCCCTGTTCTCAGCCGGGGGCCAGTCCGGACATCCCCCAAAAGCAGAATCAGCGCGAGCGAACTGCACAGGAGCTGCTGTCCACGCAGGCCCACAGTGCCACTCTGCCCACCACTCACCAGCCTGTGCCCACATGCCAGTGGGGCACTGCCCATCAGATCTGCACATGCACAACATTCCTTCCCTTTCTTCCCATCCTCCCTCCTTTAACCCTTCCCCATTTCCCTTTAGTTACCATTTATCTGGTAAGACCACACTTCATGTTGGTGCTTTATGGTGCCACCCGTGCAATGGGTCGAACCCGTTACAACTGTAAATATATAGAGAAATATATTTTCTTTAAGTAAGGGTAGGAAAATGCTACATGGAAAAATAGCACAGGCTTCGTAGCCATTTTGTTGAATGTTGTGGTCTTGTGGAAGAGAAACAGAATGGACTTCAGAAGCAGGGTGTGTGTGAGAAGTGCCTGCACTGAGGAGCCCAACATCACTACAGAAAAACACCTATTATTATGATTTTATTTTTAGTGTTGTTTTGTAAGGTGGTTCCAACCTTTGGTGGTACAAATGTATACCGAAGTTCTTATTCATTCTATTTGTTCCACAGCTTCTGCATCACTGCTATACTTCAAATAATACCCTCTCTTAAACAGATGTGTTATCCCCTGCGTGTTCTTATGAATATAAATACTGCATTACTATTTATGTTTATAAGAACACTCAAGAGATAGCCATGGACAAAAATATATAACACTGTTTTGTGTATGATTGAACTCAACATAGATTTTGTAAAAAATATTTCTGTACTGTGCGTAAATAATCCTACTGCGCTCTGGGGTCGTCATAGTGGGGGTTGAGACTTAGGGGGTCATAGCAGGGAGAGGTTTGTGGATTAAGAAAGAAAGGACTCCAATGATAGGCCTTATGTACAGGCCCAGAGTTCTGTGCTATGCCCCTGCTGCCCTATATAAAGCTGCTAGAGAGCATGTAGGTGGTTTGGCTTGTGGGGAAGGTGGGCCCTATTTTTTTATTTTTGGCGGGGGTAAAGATATTTAAATGTCAGTTGTTATATCATAATAAATAAAGTCACATGCATATTTTGTTTATTTTACCATTGCAATGCCAAAATATCCAGAACCAGGCATATGGTTAGATTAAATGGCTGGGAATGCGTTATATGGAGTCATGTGCATGTACACACAGAAACAATATAATTTTTTTCCGAATCTCACTATGAACTTTTTTTAAAAAAGTTGGCAGCTATGATGAAAATGAGATAAAAAACGGGTCATCTAAGCAAACATATAGGCACTGGGGGCTTAGTGGTAGGTGTTTTGCCAACAGACCAACAACATCTGAGCAAACATATCCGCAGCAGTCTGGGGCGTGGGTGTGTAAAAAACCCAAACTGGGAGAGCACTATGACAGAGCAACCATTGATATTCATTTACTTGAATATCAAAATATTCAATAAAGATCGATGTTTGTATTCTATAGATATACAGAATATACATGTATACTTAAAAAAGGCAGTATAAAGTTCAAACTTCAAAGTATAAAGTTCAAACTGTGCATATGTTTAACAAAATTGCTGAAAACTCACAATAAATATTATTAAAATACTATAGAAATTTTAAACTGCTCATGTTTTTAGACCTACAATAACTGCATATATAGAGATCTGAATCCTAGAAGAAAATTAATAAATTATAATTCAGGGCCCTGGATTTAGAGTAATGTACCAAACGTTGGTCATATTTCTGGGATGTTAGGCATTGTTTAATTGTTGGTCTTTCGGCTGCTCCCAACAAGGGGTCGCCACAGCGGAATACCCAGTCTGCACTACAACTTGGCACAGGTTTTACGCCGGATGCGCTTCCTGACGCAACCCTCCCATTTAATCCGGGCTTGGGGCCGGCACAGCATCCAGTGGCTGGGGATCGAACCCGGGCCTTCGGCATGGCAGGCGAAACACCTACCACTGAGCCACCAGTGCCCAGTGTTAGGCATTGTTTAATGCTTAAACAATATACAATGTTTACTGGGTTGTACCTGTAATACACCATCACATGACTAATATGAATGACAGATGAGATGGCAGCACACACTGATGTGATGTACCAGGTATCTGAAAACAAGAACAACTCCTTCTTATTATTCTTCACAAATTGTAAATATTCTGTGATAGTAGCAGATGCCACATAAATGAATTGAATGAAGTGCTCACATGTTGCATAGTTCAGGTGTGTCTTCCAAGTAGTTGTATATGCAAAGCTGTGTAAATAATCACTCCATTGTCCATAGATCATCTTAGTACACCATGAAGAAAGGATCTGCTCAGTTAACATGATCTACAGTATAATCAAACAAATATTTGTCATCATCACAGTAAGCCATCACATGTTCATGCTCCACAGTAACAGTTTATTTACAGAGACAAAAGATGACCACCAGCAGGGACACATTTATGACTTGCCTTTCAGGTGTAATATTTACACACATATTCTTAGTTATTTTGTTACTTCTCTAAATCTCTCTCTCTCTCTCTCTCTCTCTCTCTCTCTCTTTCTTTCTCTCTCTCTCTCTCACACACACACACACACACACACACACACATACCATGTACAATCCGAAGAAAGAGAGCACAATAGTGGCGATGATTCTGTTTGGGAACTTAAAATATGGATCCCACTCATACAGTTTCCTCTGGAGCCAATTCTTCTGTGGAGATCTGGAGTGTAAAAGTAGACTTAGTGAGTGTGTGTGTGTGTGCTGTTCCCTTTCAAAGGCTACACTCGATGCTGCGTTAAAACGCTATGGGAACATCTTTCTGTGTTGCCGGTTGTGAAGCATTTGTGTATCAAACACGCCAAATTTTGGCATATATAACCTCGGCCAGGTGACGTCATCTGATGAAGCGCACCTGCAGGTTATAAATAGGAGTATACCTGAAACATTCCTCAGATCTTTTAGTCTTTAAAGGACCGAATATTGTGTTTGCGTGTGATGTGTGCAAGCGAATTTAAAAGTATTAAATCACCGATATGGTGAAGTTTGTTAGAAGATCCATGCCTCCGCTCTTTCGGAGCGCGATTTTCACATGTTGTTTTTGGTGCATTTCTGGGTTGAACAGTGCAATCTGGCAGACGTGCACAAAATGGGAATCCCCCTTTCTCTCGCGTCCTCGCTGGATCAAGAAGTTTTCCAGGCAGAGAGTCAGGCTACTACAGTCGGTTTTCTTGGTTCCCAAGAGGAAGGGGCGGGGGGGCTGTGTCCGATTTTGGATCTTTGCGGGCTGAATCGCTATCCAAAATTAGACAGGTTCAAAATGTTGACTGTCAAAGTGATTGCTCTCAATCCAACCAAGGGATTGGTTGTGACAATCGATCTGAAGGACGCATATATTTCACACGGAAATATTGCCACAACACAGGAAGTTCCTGAGGTTCGCTTTCGGGGGGCGAAGCTTACCAGTATCGGGTATTTCTATTTGGTCTAGCTAACCCGCACATTGGGCGACTAGCAATGCTGGTTTAGTCTCAGAAGCTAGCGCTTCGACATCGGGATGTCGTCCTAGCTCATCTCCGTTCCTGGATTGAGACTCAATGCCATAAAAGGGTTCTCTTTCCTGCTCAGAACACGACATTTTGGGTGTCATCTAGGATTTGGAGTCACACAGGGGTCTCCTGCGCGTGTTGAATCCATTCCAACACCTTAAAGAAAACCAAGCTAGGCCAGGAAGTGACTGTTCATCACTGTCAAATATTTTTAGGTCTCATGGCAGCTGTGTCCACGGTGATACCTTTGGGCATTTGCACATGAGATCGTTTCAGTTGTGGCTAAAAGCAAGGGGATTGTACTCGGGGCCAATCCCCAGAGGCAAATAAGGGTTACGCGCCAAGGGCTTCGTACCCTTTCTATGTGGTTTAGACCCCCGTTTTGAACTTTGGGTCCCACTCTATGTGCGTCTTTTTGTCGTCGCAGAAGGACTGTGCTCACGCTGCTTGAATAGCTAGCGCACCAGGTTCCCCTTGGGGGCACAGGATGAGTTCCTGTCCCGCAGGGCAATGTACATTATAGCTAAAAACCAGGGAATTACTCAAGGGCCAATCCCTGGAGGCAAATACGGGTTATGCGTCAGGTTACCCTTTCTATTTGGTTCAGACCCTGGTTTCTGACTTTGGGTCCCACTATACGTGCGTTTTGTCGGATGCTAATGACAGACGCTTTCCTCACGGGCTGGGGTGCGGTCTTAGATGGCCGCCCAGCCCAAGGGAGCTGGAGAGGCCATCTTCACACGTGGCATATCATTTCCCCCTAACTGATGGCTTTATTTTGGCCCTGAAACACTCCAGCAGTTAAGAGGCTACCATGCCCTAGTGCGAGTGGACGACACTAGGGTAGTCTTGTACATAATCGCTGGGGCAAACTGTGCTCGCACAGCTTGAATGAGCTAGCGCACCAGTTCTGCTTTGGGTACAGGGCGAGTCCCTATCCCTCAGGGCAATGTACATTTTGGCTCATAATCGCCAGAGCACACTGAGCTGTGCCGCTGCAATAAGCTAGCGCACAAGTTTCTGCTTTGGGCACAGGATGAGTTTTTGTCCCTCAAGGCGATTTACACCCCAGGGCATATAGATGTGGGAGCCCTGGTACCTGCAACGCACTAGAAGAACGTATGCCCTCAAGTAGAGGGTATTTAGAAGTGGTGCATGGCGGAACATGTAGACCCAGTCCACTGCCGAATTGTTTCAGTGCTGGAGTTCTGCAAGAAGTTCCTCAGGCTTATGCCCTAGTACCCTCGGAATGTATGTAGCCACTATTTCGGCTGTCATGTTCTGACGGATGGGGTCTGGCTGACACCCCTCCCAAACCACTAGAACCTGTCTGGCTTCTGACCCTCAAGATGGTTTTTCTTATAATCACTTTTGGGAGATCTGCAGGCTTCCCTTCCTGCCTAGACTTTGCCCCTGGGCTAGTCAAAGCTATTTAGCATCCTCACCCAAATTATTTTTATTCTTGACCATGCACCCAGTTTTCCTCGAAGCCTTCTGTCCTCCGCCTTTTACAGCAACAGAGCAGGATAGGTTTCACCTACTAGCTTCAGTACGCACTCTTCAGATTTACGTCCACCGCACTAGCCAGTGGCGTAAGTCAGAGCAGCCTTTTTTTTATCACATCAGTTAGAGATGCTATTGCCCTAGCCTACAAGGCGCGTGGTCTCACTTCGCCTCGAGGAATCAGGGCTCATTCAACCAGGGGGATTGCCTCATCTATTGCGCTGGCAAAAGGGTTTCCCCTGCAGCAAGTGTGTCATGCGGCAGGTTGGTCCTCTCCGCACACATTTGTGAGATTCTATAGTCTGGATGTTCATGCTACTCCGGGCTCACAGTTCCTCAAGTCAGCCTCCCAGAGATAGTTCTGAGACCTCCTTGGCCTTTGTGCGCACACACTTCACAACCTTGGGGTCCAGACACTTGCAGTGCAGCGGCGTTGGTATTCTCGTTCCCACAGCATCGAGTGTAGCCTTTGAAAGGGAACGTCTCGGGTTACTTTGCTGTAACCCTGTTCCCCGAAAAGGCGGGAATGAGATGCTGCGCTCCAATGCCGCACTGCCTGCATGACTGGACGTCCTTTTCAGACAAAATTGATCTGAGGAATGTTTATGGTTCAATCCTATTTATAACCTGCAAGTGCACTTCATCAGATGACATCACCTGACCGAGGTTATATATGCCAAAATTTGGCGTGTTTGATACACACATGCTTCACAACCCGCAACACAAAAAGATGTTCCCATAGCGTTTTCACGCAGCATCTCATTCCCGCCTTTTCAGGGAACAGGGTTACAGCAAAGTAACCTAAAATGGTTTCCATCCTCATGCACCTTAGGGTTTATCTCTGTTAACAATTTCAGTTTATCAGGTTCATTCATTAATTATGTGTTCCTGTAGATGACATGTTTTGAGTTATCATAACCATATATTTCAGGAGCATATTAAACTAAAAGGGTGAAGTTGAAACACTAAAAGAAGCTTCAATGTTTGGCATAAGTAATGAGCATGTGTAAGTGTTTAGAGGGTGTTAATGAAGGTACATACACAGCAGGCTGTGTCAGTAATCTCTGTACATATCTGTACTGGTGTTTCTTTACTTCCTTCTACAGGCCAGAAATCACACACACACGCGCACGCACGCACGCACACACACACGCACAATGTGTTAATATACTCTTACGCAGTGAAATGCTTAAACAACTGCCTCAAAATAAAAGAAATAAATATAAAAAGAAAATAGAAGGTAAATCTAACAAAGAAAGAGTAAAATAAAATATAAAATAAAATAAAATAACTATATAGTACAAAATCTACAATATAAGAAAAATATACTGTATGAAAAATATAGAAAAATAGGAGAAACAGCGGTACAATATAGAATATAGAATTTATGGAATTTTTGTGTGGGAATGAAAGTAAATATAAATGGAAATGTCCAGGTGGTGTGCAAATTCAATTCAATTCAATTAAATTTTATTTGTATAGCGCTTTCAACAATTGTCATTGTCGCAAAGCAGCTTTACACAATCAAAATAATTATTTAAGTTTGTATGTGAATGTGTATGAATCAAAATGGTCAGATAGTCCCCAAATGTGCCTGAAAGTGTAATGATTCACATATCCACATATTTAAAGTGACTTTGTGCATCAGGAAAACAGAACTACTAGGTGGTGTGCAAATTTGCTTGAAAGTGACTTATTTAAAGTGACTTGTAATAGAGTAATTAACTAATGTCCACGAATGTGCAGTTGTGCAGTGGCCACTAGTGTCGGTAAATGTCCAGAATGTCCAGTGTAAGTGCAAGAAACGTGTGGATGTGCAAAATAGATCAGTACTGTGCGGTGTACGGCGATCGTAAAGCCTGCGGGGAAAAACTTCTCCTAAGTCTTTCTGTTTTGGTCTTCAGGGAGCAGAATTACTTTCCTGATTTCAACAGAGAGAACAGTCCATTGTTGGGATGGCTGAGGTCCTTCATGATCTTCCTGGACTTGGTCCAGCACTGCTTGCTGTAGATTGAGTGCAGATCAGGGAGCTCGGTGCGGACAATGCGCTCAGCTGATCGCTCCACCCTTTGTAGAGCACGTCTGTCCTGCATGGTGCTGTTTCCAAACCAGGTCATGATGTTTACCATCAGGATTCTCTCTATGCTGCAGGAGTAGAAATTCCTAAACACCTTGGAGGGCAGTCTGAAGTCTCTCAAGCGTTTGAGGTGGAAGAGAGGCTGCCGGTCCACGGTGTTGATGTGACAGGACCATGACAGGTCCTGCTTGATGTGGACCCGTCCACGGAAGCTGTCCACTCTCTCCACTGGGCTCTTGTTGATGACGGGGGTCTGATAGTTCTTGATGATGGTGGTGGAGTTGGTAGAAGCTACACAGTCGTGTGTGTACTATGAGTACAGCAGGGGGTTCAGAACACAACCCTGGGGGCTCCAGTGCTGACAGTGAGAGCGGATAAGACATGTCCGCCCATCTTTACTGCCTGTGGTCTGCCAGTCAGGAAATTAAAGATCCACTGACACAGAGATGAGCTGAGTCTCAGGTGCTCCAGCTTGGTGGTAAGTGTGGAGGGAATTATGGTATTGTACTGTCCTCTATATACGTCCTCTGTATATTTTGACAGCGAGCTAAACTCCACCCTCATTAAAATGACAGACATGGTATGTCTCTTTCCAGCTTTTAATAAGGATAGGGTAAAACTATGAAACAAAGTAAGAAAACAATAAAATTAAATTAAATTTAAGTATACACACTAAATATTTACACACAAACACTTGCAATATTCCCCAATATCAATCCAACAGGTATGTAATAATAAGCAAAGGACATCATAATGATACAGCTAACATAAACAAATATATGTACAAACTATAAATCCAACAAATAATCAAATACTATAAAATATAGATGAATAAGAACAACAAACATACCAATGAAGCTACCAAAGGCCAAGGATGAACACAGATAGTTGCTGATTAACTGCAGCACATGTATGGAACTGCCCATCATGGAAAACACTAACTTCCTGATTGATTACATGGTAACTGCTACAATACGTAATTATCAAGATGTCCATTAGGGGGAGACAACTATTAACAAATGATTAATTCTTAATTATTATTTAACAATAAATGTTACAGAACAGGAATTGAATGCTGAACTGTAGTCGATATAAAGCATTTTAACATAATTCCCCCTTTTAGTGCCCAGGTGAGTAAGAGATGTATGAATGAGAAATAGCATTATCTGTGGAGCGGTTTAATTGGTAAGGAAACTGTAATGGGTCCAGTGTGTCAGGTATTGAAGAGATGATGAAGTCTCTAACCAGCCGTTCAAAGCACTTCATCACTACTGAGGTGAGGAATACAGGGCGATAGTCATTAAGATAAGCAGGATGGGGTTTTTTCGGGACAGGAACAGTAATGGACACTTTGAAGCATGTAAGGATCACCGACTGAGATACCGAGAGGTTGAATATCTCTGTGAACACAGATGCTAGCTGGTCTGCGCAGGCTCTGAGGACTTGACCTGAGATGCCGTCTGGTCCTGCTGCTTTCCTGGTGTTCACTCTCTTAAAGGCTCTCCTCATCTCATGCTCGAAGATGAGGAACGCTTTTCCGGTGCTGGCAGTGTCTTCCTGTCTGCAGCCATTAGCACTTTCCTGAACTGATACAAATAGACTGTACCCACATCTCCACAGATAAGTGCCAACATGGTCATTGGGAGAGAGCTTGCTTTTACTGGGTCTATCTATCTGTCCATTAAAAAAACAGGGTCCTTTAGTAAAATTGAAGGCCCTTTCTCTTCTTGTCAGTGTAACTGTCAACAACGGATTGTCAAGTCTCAAGCCATTTAAGCCCTCATTGCTTCGAGAGCTGACCACAACCTAATCTGCCCCCACTCAATATAAATGCTCAAGATTTCATTTGTCCCACTGGTGCACCCTCTTCCTTTTCAAGCCCTTAAAGGGCCACAACCATGATCCTTTTACTCATTGTATTATTTTGGTCAGACTGGGAATGACTGGAAATCATATAGAGATCTTTTAATTTTTAATTATAAGCAAATCCCATAACCAAATTGTTGGATGCCCCTGGCTGGTTCATCACAACCTTAATGTTGCCTGGGCTTGAAACATAACATCTTGCCTATCTTCTTGTCTGTGCTCTGCATGCAACCTTCCTTACCCATCACCAAGAATTAATTTCTCGAACTCAGCAATTTTCTGCCAGAGTAGGCTGAGCTTAAAGAGATTTTTTAGTAAATCTCATGCTCTTATTCAACCACCACACTGAACAAGCCATCTAAAGTCAAGACCATTACAGACTGGTTTCTTCAGGTTTACAACTTTTACCGCAGTCTCAGTAAAAGACACATGCAGAGAAAGCCTTCATAAACCTTAAACAAAGGTTTTGCTTTAACACACATCCTCTCTGTTCTAGACTCTGCCCTCCGGTTTGTTGTGGAGGCTAGACTGGTGCTGGAGTTGGGGCTCTCAGAGGGGCTAGAGTTGGGGCTCTCAGAGAAAACTCGCACATTTCCCCTTAATTTCATTACAGAACTCCTGTTTTTTTTAAAGGGGGATACTGTGGAAACATTTTATTGGCCTACAATTGTATTCAAGTGTGAAGTACTAAATACCCAGAAGGCCTTTGACCCAAGAGGCCTTTATCTACAATGAAAGAGAAGGCGCCTGTACTACAAATTGGGGAAGTAAAAAAATATACAGGTAGAAGGTAGGGATAGGAAAGAAAGCAATAAATAAAAATGATAATACTAGGAAATTAATAATACTAATAATATTTACTCCTTTTAATTTAGTTTTACAGCTGTTTACTCATAAGTAACGATAATTAAGCAGAAAAGTTTGTTAAGTGTGACCTAAGAACAAACCGTACACACAAAGAGCAAAAAATAAGGAACTGTAAAGCAGGCAGAACGTAATGGAAAAAGGAAGAAAAAGTTAAAAGAAATAACTTTCAGTTCCGTTTTTTCTGGACACAGAGCACAGATGGCCAGACTTCCCGTTTTAAAGCTAAAAAAACAAAGGAATCAATAGATAATAATCAAAATCCATTACTACCCCCTACTACACTCTATATTATACTACATAACCAACATTTATCAATAAAGGTTGTAACTTTTTTAATATTAATTAATTAATATAACTATAATTACTAATCCATAATGTATACGTACAATACAGTATATTATAAAACGTCAATGTTTAAAATCATATAGGTTAATAATCAAATTATGGTTTAAGAAGAATAGGATTATTTTATGAGTCAAAATATGAATGATCAGTATTTTAAATAAGTAAAAATAATAATTATGCAATAATAACAATATTTAAAATATTATAATCTAATGCAATCAAGACTTAACAAAATTAATAAAATTGACCCTAACTGTACTTAGTCAGGGTGTACTTAAACCCTAATTATTAAATCCAATAATTATTCATTATAATCTTCAGATCTTAAAAAAAAAATAATAAAGTATAATTAAACTAAAAATTAACCAATAAATTATTTCAATAATTTCAATAAGTTGTTCAACAGGAATAGGAAAATAGGTATATGATTATTATGTATCCAAACCAAACCAAACTTTTTCCAAAAATAAAACAAGATCTTTTAGGCTGACCTAGACATGAGAATTACGTAATCGGGAGGTGCCACATCAATCTGACCTGAGCAAAATTAGCTTACATGAATATTAAGTAGTTTCTTGACTTAAGGAAGAGCAAATAATGATATAATTGCTAAGTAAGGGTATATAAACGATTTAAAATTGGGGAAGTGGGAAGATCTTGCAGAAGTTCTGTGGGGTGTCTGTTGTCTTCTGGCTGGCCAGTCCAGTGCTGTCCATTTACTTTTGGTTGCAATAAACTCTTTTGCTCTTTCTTTTTGCTTGGGTTTGTGTTTAGAATAGTTCACAACAAATTTGCCACGACAATACCTGTAACATGATGGTTTTCGATTGCTTTTCTAAGGCCTCCCATATTATTTTGTTGCATTTGTATTGTGTTGACTTTTGGTTAACACAATACAAATGCAACAAAACTGGCCTCCGAGTGGCACAGTGGTAAAGCGCTCGCCCTATCATCCGGAGATCGCTGGTTCGAACCCGGGGTGATGCTGTTTTCCTCTCACAGCCGGAGGCACAGAGAGAGCTGATTGGCCGAGCTCTCTCAGGGATTAGAGGGAAGGGATGAGAGGTACTTGCGCTCCCACATTAATCACGGCTCTACAACCAATCCGGGGTGTCTGTGAGCTCGCCCACACGGAAGGAGCAGCTAGCGCTTTCCACCGAGTGTGTTACTCCGCCCCTAATGGTGCGTGAGCAGTTTGAAAAGATGGGGTCGGCTGACGTCACACGGTTCGGAGGAAACACGGGATAGTCTTCACCCTCCCGACTGAGTGATAGTAGTAGCCCTAATGTGGGAGCCCCCTAGTGACGGGGAGGAATTGGCCACGACTAATATTGGGGAGAAAATTGAAAAACCCAAAATAATAATAATAATATTTAAAAAAACAAGTATCAGGTTCTTCGTTTCAGCTTTGGTCTGATATTTTTTCTCATCTGAATGTTTAAACTAAGAAATGACTTAAACAAAAAAAAATAATAGGTCCCGTTTAACATATGAACCTAGATGAATAGTAAATGACGAATACTGGCTGCTGATTAGGGTTGTGCCTCCAAATCATGAGTTGATCAATCGCAATGTGGACTAAGGCTATGTTTCAGGTTACAAGTGTTTTCTCTGTTTCAGTCTCTCTCTCTCTCTCTCTCTCTCTGTGTGTGTGTGTGTGTAAGACCTTTTTGCTGTGTTTCTTCAGACGGAACAGGACATCATTCAGTATCATGAAGCCAAATCGGAAGAACAGGAACCCCAATGACAGTAAATTTGGAACATCAAATAACTGACACACAGACACACACACACACACACACACACACACACACACACACACACACACACACACACAATTACACGCTGGAAATTCTGCAAATTCCAGAATTAAAGGGATATGATAAGCATGCAGTTATGTTTCTCATTAGACTCACCCACTCATACTGCAGAGAAAATCCAAACAAGTCCTCCTTATCGAGTGTTGATGTCCCTTTACACCACACTAAATCCCACAGCTGCACAACAAACCTGGTACACACACACACACACACACACACACACACACACACACACAGATTATAGTTATACTGTATACCCAAAGTTAGTAGTAAGTAGTGGGACAAAAGACAGGTACCAGGCAAGTGTATACAGCAGGCCGAGAACACCGCCAAGCATTTTGTGAGGTGTTGAAAGGCAGGCGAAGAACGGTTGGCAGACGATGCCCACCTCCAAAGATGATATCAAGTACACAAACGCTGAGACACACACACACACACACACACACACACACACACAATTAATTGACTATGCTTCTTTATGTATGTTTTGTGGTGTAGAGTGTGTGTTACAGTATGTGTTGTACCTTTTAGGTAGCGTGGTGAACTGTATGGAAATGGGTTGATAATGCCAAAAAACAGACCAAATATCAGAGGTGCTGTGGCACCAAAAGCAAAAGCGTAGGACCATCGGTTCTCCATAGAGCTCATGAAGTCAAGAGGGCTAACAACAACAGCAACAACAACAACAACAACAACAACAACACAAAAAAACCTGAATTACATAAAATAAACTTTAGTAATGACCAGGTGTGACACAGTGAAACACACATACACACAGACAGACAACCTCTGAGCATCATTATAGGAAGCAATTAATGTAACAATTGATGTAACAAGGAATGGATGCAGGTTCAGTGGTTTAAAACCAGCAGCACAACCCTGATCTGCACAAGAAAATATATATGAGTACCAATACAGGGATAAAATTACCAAAATGGTTAAAATGAGGAGAAGGGAACAACAAGAATCAGAGATGGCCTTGTCTAAACAATGAATGGTTCTTTAAAGATTGTCTTTATTTATTAACTAGAAGCCAGGAAGGTCGGAGGGAAAATAATACATCATGCAGAACTACAACATGAATGCAAACAATGCTGTTTCTTTTCTTATTCTAGCCATAGTGGAATAAACTGGGCCCAGTTTCTCGAAAGCTTCTTATAGCTAAGTTGTTCTTAGCGATGTACAGCTGATTGCTGCTTTTTGTTTAAAATATGTTTCTTTGATCATTAGCCATCATTCATGACTGGATGGACTTTTCTTTTGACACGTTTTATTTTAGGATGAAATTTGATTTAGTTAAATGAGAAAATAAACTTGGGAGTTTTAAACCCCGCATCCTTTCATTTTTCTGAGTGATTGTAATGCTTTATACCACTATATAACCTATGCGGTTTGACCCGCTGTGAGATACGGTGTTATACCCCTATCTCACCTGCGCGGTCTCGCGCAGTGGCCGTAAGTAGGGTTCATCATGATTCAGCGCAAGCTTTTGTGCTGTGATTACACATCTTTCCGTGTGAAAAATTAAACATGTTTAATTTTTTTAAGTGTTAAATTAAACATTTTTTTTTGTTGCCATTTTTATCTTTTCATGTGAAAAATTAAACATGTTTTAAAAAAAAGGAAAATTAAACATGTTTAATTTTTAGGCGGTCCTCGCGGAAGCTTTGCGCAACGTCGGCGGGCAATCGCGGCAGCTCACGTGCCTAATACCCCTATCTCACCTATGCGGTTTGACTCACGGTGAGATGCGGAGTTAGGCACAGTGGGTCGCCACAATTGCCCGCCCATGTTTTGCCCGCGCAAAACCACTTAGGTGAGATAGGGGTATTAAACCTTTACTTTGTCATCTCATTGTATTCATTCCATAGTGCGTTATTGATAAGTTAACCCCTGTCGAAGTAATTGGAAGAATTTTGAGCAATGTTTGATTTGCATAGAAAGTGCCATCTTTCTTAACGCTGTCTTGCAAAAGGAGTGAATAATCGATTTCTGAGCAACCGATGTCAGCTAATTCAGAACCTTCACTGTAGACAGCATCTTGTAACATTGGACGTAAGAGGCAGTGACTTAAGAAGACTCCTAAGGGACAGTTTGAGAAACACACTTAGAAAAGTAATCACTTTCCTTAAGATATATCTTAAGAGTCTTTTTAGCGCACAAATAGTGTGCGTTATCGAGAAACCGGGCCCTGGCTCTCACACTCCCCAACACACTTCACCCAACGCATATTCCCAAGACACTCCCCCACCCCTATCTACAGGCATCTCCTAGGCTCAAGACAATGCTGACACAATCTCATTCCAACACTGATGTAGTGAAATAAAACGATATTAAACTTACACCACAATGCCGAATCTGCCTCTCAGACATGGAAATCTCTTCTCAAAGGCGTAAAGATTCTTTCTGCGCTCGACAAATGACAGCAGTAATAAAATAAAAACCTGCAACAAAGACACACACACATACACACACAAACACACACACAAACACACACACACACACACACACACACACAATATGTACTGCATTTAAATAAATAAAGCCACTATCAAGTTTTAAATATAGTCAAAAAAATGCTAACCTTTAAAATCATAAAATCATATTACATCAAATCTTTTTAAAACTAGCATAAACATCACAAATAATACTACTGATAAAAAATAAAATAAAATGTGTATTTTACAACATTGCCTTTACATTCTACAATAACCAGGTTTAGATAAACTGATTAACAAAAACATCAATAAATCAATAAGTCAATCAATAAATAAGATGAAGTAAAGCAGTAACTCACAGCTGGCAGCAAATAGAGAAGCAGGAAATTGTTAGAAGAAAGATCGCATTGTTTATTCAATTCGGTTATATTTCTAAAATGTGAGGCAAAAATGCAAGTAAATATTTGAAGCAATAATAATAATAATAATAATAATAATTAAAAAAATGTAAGTTTCAGAAGTAATTGCCAAAACACACACAATTATGTGATGTCACTCACATTACACTTGTTAAACCATGTTCTTCCTGGTGAGGAAAAAAGTGCAAGAGATTTATATATGACTTGTGTATAAACATGACAAACTTTATTAGTGTGGCTGATCACAGACATGTTTAAGCATGCTGAAATACAGGTTAAAAAAGAAAAAAAAAACTTACCACCTTTGACATTACCAATGACTCGATAAAGTTCTGTGAAACAGTAGGAATCAATGTCAGGCTGTGTGCTTTTGTTGGCAACAGCTATATATACACACTAATCAATACAGTGCAAAGGAACGTCCACCCCATCATCACTCAGTAACTGTTCCTGGAGCATTTTCAGCACAAATTCAGTAGAGATTCTATAAATTATTTGCTTCGAGATACCTGAGATGTTTTTTTGAACTTTTACTCAGGTCTGTAGGCATGCAATAGGATTCTTTAGAGCATTTACTATGACGCTTATACTGTAAGTTCTAGAGAGTTCCTACTTATCTCTGTACAACTCTAGGAAATTTATGAGAAAGAATTCCTGTTTTATTAAACTTTTAGTTTGGTTATAGAATGTTGCCTTTTAAACAAATTTAAATTGAGCTTTTATTTGTCACTTCAACAGCCATACATGGTATGATATGCAGTAAAGCACTTATACAACTGACCATGTAACACATTGCACTGGAGAGAATGATTCAATTAATATGAGAATATATATACAATTTAACAATAGAGTAATAATATAACTTTTAAAAAGAATGTATCGTAACAGGTTTAACCCTTTTGCAGGGTGGCACCAGAGACACATAAACACGAGGCGATGTCTTACGGGTTTTATTTATGTAAAATGGGGTAAGACAGGGTTATAGGAGATAGGAAGGATAAAAGGGAAGGAAATGAGTGGTGTGCACGTGCAGATCTGGTGGCAGTGCCCAGCTGGCATGCCGGCACAAGGCTGGAGTGGCAGGATGGAGCACACAGAGGAAGAGCTCCTGCGTTGATTACAATGAACTATCCCATTGACACGAGCCAAGACTGGCCCCTCCCAGCTTTCTCTGTGGCGTGGCCACAGGCGGAAGTCTCTTTTGGACATGTCAGCTCGGTGGCTTCCCCAGCAGGAATCAGAAGCCTAATGCAGTCTTCTTGGCCGCCTTTCTGGTGGCAGGGATGCAAAAGCGGGGTTTCAAGAGAAGCTTGAGCAGTTGTTTCCCGCACTGTCCTTATCACAGAGATCAAAGGGGTGACATTCTGATCTTACCTTTAAAGTCCCTGGGGCGCATAACCCTGCCTGCGTGCCACTTACTAAAAGCTCCACCGCATGACTCTTTCTTTGCTTATGGATCCTGGACTTGCGGAGTGAGCAAGGGGTGATAACAGATTGACCCTATGCTCCGACCCCAGATTTCTCACTGGAATATGTGAGAAAATTTATTTCAAATCTATTTAAAATTATAAAAAAATATGTGACAAATTATTGAATCGATATCCTAATTTTTTGTTGTTGTTGTAAGTCTTTTAGCTGCTTCTGTAGAGGGGTCGCCACAGTGGCTCGCACAACCTACCTGAGACAAACCATCACTTTTTATTTGAGTTTGGGACCAGCACTGGCTATTTTTAATGTTTACCTCATATAAATACCTTATACAAATATTCCGTAAAAATACAATTGGAAGAGAGAGCTGGAGGACAAACTCCTGTCTGGGTATACAAGAACTCTGTTGATCTGACAGTTACAGGAAGACCAGTGTAGGGTGTTAGCTTTTTGTATGAGATGAATCGAATCTTTAATGATTCAGGTTAATTTGATTAATTGATTTACAATTTATACCATACACTTTATCTTCTATTTGTCCACCGTTTAGCATGATTTAGTTTATCTTACCAATTCTGCTTATCATTTGGCGATGATGAAAATTAAAAAATCCAGTCTTTATATTTATGAGTAATGTAAAGTAAGATCTGGGCAAATGTTTTAACTTTAAAATACATGACCAAGGCAACAGTTCTTTATAAAGAAACAATAATTTATTGAACTATTCTACGATACATGAAACTGCGCTACTCACACACACACATACACAGATATACAAACAGTTTGGAGGGTGAAATTTAATGGAGTTCGAGGAAGTCCTCGAATTTTTAGTACTGATTACTAGATCTGAAAAAGTCACAAGAGCAAAGCCTTGGGATTCATTTTACTGTTTAGTTTAGATTGTGCAATCATTAGAAAAGTATGAAGCTTTGTTTTTTTTACTTGCATTACGTTGAGAGTTCTTCTCGGTGGTTTACCACCAGCGGAAGGGAATCACACTGATGTTGATTGATTGGTGAGCTGTGGTTGGGATGACGTCTTTTGGGGATGCTCTCTGTGACTTGTTGGTTGCTTGGTTATAAATGGTGGTGCTCTGGAACTTCTTTTGAGGTTTTCTTTGTCGCAAGACTTTGGAGCTCTGGCACTAAGTTTTATTGAGGTTCTTGAAGAGCGGATGACTCAATCGCTTGGTGGTGCAGCATGTGAGGTCCAAGCCATGCTGTGATCTGTGGATGGAGAGAGCAGGTTTTCTGTGTTTCTCAGTAAGGTATGCATTCTTTGGAGGGAGCTGGAGAATGTTTCAGCACCACCCCTTCACCTCTTCCACCTCGGTTCAAGAACAGAGCCTATCCTGCTTGGCAGGAGTGAGATGGTCACCCGTCGTGTTTCTGGCAGCTTATGGCACAATTCATAGGCATGCTTGAGTTCCTCTTTAAGACTGTCAAACTCCTCTTTAATATATCTTCCAGTAGCTGTTCTGCATACTGTAGTCTTTCAGCTTTGCCTTGTTCCCTTTCTTGGGTAGTAGCTGCCAAGGTGTTTTGCAGCCTGATGCTTCTCTGTCTTGGCACCTTGCTCTACCTCGTCATGCCCTTCCCATCACTCCTGAGCCACCAGTACAAGTTCCTTAAGTACGAGGCTGTCAATCACAACACTTTCCGTGTCTTTAGATGCTCCCAGTGACTGATGGAGTCTGTGGTACGAGAAATGTTTTATTTGGAAGTTCTAGAACCATGACTGACACAGACTTAAAGAAGAGAAAACTAAACAAAATGAAACAAAACAGACAAGGCAAACAGATGTGTAAGTGTGCAATGTCAATTGGGGCTAATGCTGAGTGTGGTTCTCTGTGACTGTGATCGTCTGGTAAGCATGCTATGAACTTGGAAGTCTGTATGGGAAGAATAAGTAAGAACAGACAGGTAGCACAGCTAGATAACAGAGGCAGAAAAGAAGAACAACACACAGGGCAAGGGATGGAGTACTAATGGGCTGCTTTTCCCATTAGTTCTCTCTTTTTTTGTAAGTATGGGTTAGAGCTAATGGTAAGCTAAAAAAGAAAGACAAAACGGAATGTTTAAAGAATGATTTTAATATCACCCCCCCCCCCTTTTTATTTATTAAGTTTGATTTAGAAGAATGATGCTCCTAAACAGGGCATTTTGAAATGGGGTTTTCTCGATGACAGGACTGTGGTTGTTATTAAAATTTCCTCAATAACAATGACAGTTTTAATTTCTTAGCTAGTAGAATGGCAACCAAACACCACTTAAAATGTTTCTAGATGTGGCATTTAAGATTTTATGGATGCCTTTTAGTCATCCTGGTGACCTTGTAGCGCAGCCACATACGGGGGTTGTTTTTTAAATGCCAATTAAGATGGTAAATAAAAATAAAACCACCGGGCCTTATTATCAACCTTGCTATGAGTTATTTTGTTCCCCAACAAAGACTGTGTTTTGGTTCTGGGGTTAAGCTCCTGCGAGCATGCAAGAGTATGACGCATAAAGCTGGAGCCGGCAAAGGACTCGGGGTGAAGAGATGAGGAGACGACGCACTGCATTTTGTGAGAGAGAGAGCTTGTTTGATGCTTGCCGAGGATTAATCCATACAGGACTCATTCAGTACCCCTCTCGTTCCGTTATCTCGTGCAAGCCATCTCTCCCATCCACCGTTACCTACACACTACAATAACACGGACATTGGACGTTCATACATACGCACTTACACACCCGCATACACTACATACATTGTTTATATTTGTATATATTTGTATATATAGTTTTTTTGGTGCACCTTGGTTGTTTGTTTTTCTGACTCACATACTGTAATACACTTGGGGTTTGTTTTGAAATTGTTGTTGTCGCGTGTCTTTACTTGCTCTGCGAAGCTTGCGCAATACCGGAAGTAAATTTTATTAGCCCCTATTTGGATTCACGACCCTGTAGTTGTGTAACTAGCTTAAATATAAAACCCGAGCGTTACTACCTGCGAGAGAGAGAGAGAGAGAGAGAGAGAGAGAGAAAGAGGGATGAGCTCCAGATGAGCTCCTGTAAGGTATTTCCAAACACTCCGTCCCTCACTGTACTGCAATGGGCCTCTTAAACAGTCTGTGGCTTTTAACACCAACCGTGCAATGTTCGGTGTTGGCACATAAACAACTAACTGGCCTGACGTCAAAAACATACAAGTAATTACAATTAAATTACCCACCAGTATCTGTGCAACATGGAAGCCGAAACTGTAATTTATTATAAAATTAAATTAAAGTTCACATCTAAATATTTAGGAAGAATATCAATATCCCAGGATATCGATAAAAGTAGTTTTATTAATCAAAGTATAAGTAAATTAATAAGGAGGGTGTCATTAGAGAAAAGGGAAAAGGACCCACTAGTGTGAGTTACAGTTAGATTTTAAAGGGACCATCTGGTGGTATGCTCAAGCATATTTCAACATCAGTGCATATTTCATTTCGATCAGTGCATTCACAAAAAAAAGATACTATGTGCTAACCACTAGCCTTCAATGCTACTAGCGTAGATGCACTCAGGGTACAATGCAAACAAGCTAGCTTTAACTAGCTTAACTTATGCTAGGCTTTGTTTACAAATTATTTAAAATGGTGCTTGTGGTCTGTGTCTGTGCACTTAAAGTTATTCCGGAAGAGGTTAATTAGGGTTTCCAGGGCACAGCCGCCACTATGGTGATGTCCACCGCCTAAGTGAGCGTGTTCGTTTAACCCTTAGGAGTTTGCATTTCCGTTTACCGAAGCCTTTTCATGTCAGCGTGTGTACTTTGAGCTTGAACTGAATGCGGAAGTAAAGAGCTGACGTGAGGTAACTGAGCTCCGTAAAGAGATGAGGCATTGGTAACTTGAGCTCAAGTAGAATGTGGAAGAGGATAGTCGGGGTGAAGTGAATGTGCTCCGCAAAGAAAGCTGGTGTGTGCTCGAGCAGGCTCGCAGGTGATGCTAATTCATTGGGATTACTCGTAGTCAGGAAACAGGCAGAGGTTGAAGCTGGAGAGTAAAGGAAAGGTCCAGGCTTATGTATGAAAAACAGTTTCAACAACAACATCAACAACAACAACAACAAAAAAACAGTTTCTTGAAACAAGACGAGGTTGAAAACTAGGCAAGATGAGAAAGAGCGCTGGAATATTGGACATGGTGAGTACACAATAACCTGGAGAGGTAATGTAATCTGAATGAGACTAAAGTAGGAAGGAAAGGTGATTATAGATTGAGCAGAGGTGTGCAGAGGGGAGAGCTGCATGAGGCAGAACTTGGAACTGGAGTGCGCAGGTGATCATGGTAGAGCTGTAGCTTGGTGGGTTGTGACAGTGCACCCCCCTCCCCCCTCTACATACGCCACCAGGCATTCTATTAGGTGCCTCGAGTAGAGTCTGGGGAATTCAGTAATCAGAGACCGAGCTACCAGCCATAGATCTCCCAGTCCACCAGGTACTGGAGAGCACGTCCACGGAGACGGGACTTGAAAAGTTGTTGAACTATAAAGGCCTTGTCCACATCTATGAGTCGGAATACTACGGATCTGGGAGACATGGAAGGTTGGATCATCTTTGGTGAATGGGCAATGGCAGTGCCAGTCTGACAGAACATGGACTGATTATGCAGGTGATGGTGAATGGGCCGATAACCCTTGGTGAGAGCCTCTTGGATGTTGTCTTGAGTGAGAGGTCGTGAGTAGAGAGCATGACCTTTTGACCAACGTGGTACCTTAGGGCAGCTAAATGATGCCGATTAGCTTTACGCTGTTAAAGCTAATCGCTAAAGGTACTGATATTAAAAATGGGTAGGAGCACATTGCCATGTCCTTCTGTACGGCGAACAAAGGCTTGAGCTGTGTGAAACGAGACTTCCTTCTCCTGGGTTGGGAACAGTGGTGG
Source organism: Clarias gariepinus (assembly GCF_024256425.1). Taxonomy (NCBI): domain Eukaryota; kingdom Metazoa; phylum Chordata; class Actinopteri; order Siluriformes; family Clariidae; genus Clarias; species Clarias gariepinus. The sequence goes on from NC_071119.1 coordinate 1,479,662, forward strand.
TTGGTAGCTGAGACAACATTGGAAAGGGGACATTGCAGTGGAAAAAGTGGGAAGCGAGTTATGAGCGTACTGCACCTCAGTGGCTTCTTTAGTTCCTGGTTCATCCGCTTTGTTTGGCCATTGCTTTTAGGGTGAAAACCAGACAAGAGACTAGGTGTGGCCTGATATGACCACAGAAGGCCTTCCAAAATTCTGCTAAGAACTAGGGCTCTTTCTGAGACTACGTTCATAGAAAGTTCGTTAGGGCGAAAGAGGTGGTAATTTGAAGTTTCATGTTCCCTTTCAAAGGCTACACTCGATGCTGCGTGAAAACGCTATGGGAACATCTTGTCATGTTGCCAGTTGTGAAGCATGTGTGTACCAAACACGCCAAATTTTTGGCTTTTATAACCTCGGTGAGGTGATGTCCTCTGATACGACGCACCTGCAGGTTATAAATAGGAGTGAACCGGAAAAATTCCTCAGATTCTTGTCTTCACCTAGTTGTGAGCGTGTGTGTCTAACCAGCAAAATAAGTGTTTAACTCACCAATAATGGCAGAGTTTAAACGAGATGTCCCTCCGTGTGTATAATCCATATCGGTGGGCGATCTCTACACTTTACTGCTTCGATTAAATGCTACGCGCGCGCCTCGCATTCCGAGCCGCCGCGCATTCCTGGGGCTTAAACTCGTGCATCCGGCAGAGCAGTGAGAGACGGACTTAAAACTCCTTTCTTTCGCGTTCTCATCGGATCGGGAAATCCCTCTGTCCGCTCGCAAGCGCGCGCTGCGCTTCTTGTGAATGGGCAAGGATAAACATCCTCTCTTGCTTCCGCAGAGATGGTAATAGCCTCTAAGCACTTAAAAATAATAATAATAATAAAAATGAAAAGAAACATAGACGGCAGGTTCTGTCGGGTGGCCGGGGGCGGAGCCTCAACGACGCTCTCTCCCCTTTTCTTAGCAATCTCCATATGAGTTAACCCTTTCATGGAGTAAGCTGTATTCATCCCGTGTTTTCCTGCCATCAACTTCTTTATTTATTTAAATATAATTGAGGTAGAAACGCGGAGTTATATGATGACACCCAGATAGAAGAGACGCTTCCAGGCTATCTCTCTTCTGGGACATCATCCTTCCTGAAAAGCTATTACTTCCTTTCAAGCTGTGTAGACTTTTTATCTTCCCTGGAGGGAAAAGCTTTTCAGGCAGCAGGTCAGGTTGGCGCATTGCACACCATGGCAGTTTTGCACGCCTACCAGGCTGACCTGCTGAGAGACTTGAGTACTGGCGGGGCTCTGCAAGGTAAGGCGTATTGGATTTTGCTGGGCCACAGACTTGTCTCTTCGTGCAACAAAGCAGACGGCCTGTGCTATCGGCCGTTTTATGGCTGCTATGGTCTCCGCGGAGAGGCACTTGTGGTTGAATCTCAGGGGCATTAAGGAGAAGGATCGTGTATTCCTCCTCGATGCCCCATCTCGCCTCCAGGCCTACTTGGCGATGTCGTTAACTCGGTCGCCACTAGGTTCATGAGGCGAAGTTATATAACAAGCCTTCGGGAAATTCCTTCCCCGCCTTCCCTGTCGGCCACCCAGTCTCGACCGGGTCTGACTGTTGGGAGGCATGAAACACACAAGGAGAGTGTTTTTGAGCTGGGCACCCCCTCGCAAGATTGGGGTGCGTCACGCAATCCGCCTCAAAAGAGGTCAGACTGGCATATTGTCTTCACAAAGCAGCCCTGAGGTTCATGTGCCCAGGACCGTGGGGGGTGGCCCCCCAATGGGGAGAGGCACGCAGAATTCCTTTTAAAGAATGAAGTGTTCTCCCTGGCACCCCCAGGAGGTTGGTGTTCTTGCTCCGCCACCACTGGTGTTTCGGGCAACTCCAGTCTCCAATAAAATGTTAGTTCTTCGGGTTTTTCCTGCCGGGTTTCAGGATGCTGAACATCTAACATCCCCCCAGTTTAACCAAGCCGCTGAGCTTTGCCCCTTTCTGAGAAACTGGCAGCGTGGAAGCTACTGCCAAGTATATCTCCTTGGGCAATAAGCACTGTATAAAGAAACTACAAGATTCAGTTCTCACATCACCCTCCGCGTTTCAATGGCGTGGTCTCCACTTCCATGAAACCGGAAAGTGCAAGAGGAACGGGGGGCTGCGTCCAATCTTTTAGATTTTGCGGGCTTTACCGCTATCTAAAAATGAATCAATGGAAATATTGCCACAACACAGGAGGTTCCTGAGGTTCGCTTTCGGGGGCGAAGCTTACCAGTATCGGGTCCTTCCATTTGGTCTAGCTTTTTCACCCGCACATACACAAAATACATGGATGTAGTTCTGGCTCTTACGACTCCAGAGCATCTGTATTGAATTACATGACTGGCTGGCCCAGTCTCAGTAGCTAGCGCTTCGACATCAGCATGTCGTTCTAGCTAATCTTTGTTTCCTAGGATTGAGATCCAATGCCATGAAAGCATGCTCTTTCCTGTTTAGAGGACAACATTTTTGGGTGTCACATGGAATTTGAGCGTAAGCGGGCACAGCTGTCTCCCGCTCGTGTCGAATCCATTCTCAACACTGTCAAGGAAATCAAGCTAGACCAGAAAGTGACCATCACTTTCAGAGATCTTAGCTCTCATGGCAGCTGTATCCACGGTGACACCTTTGGACCTTCTGCACATGAGAACATTTCAGTTGTGACTAAGAACCAGGGGATTTTACTCTAGGGCCAATCCCCAATAAGGGCTACGCGCCAGGTGCTTCGTACCCTTCCTATGTGGTTCAGACCCCGGTTTCTGACTCTGGGTCCCACTCTAAGTTCGTCTTGTCGTCGCAGATGCTAACGACAGACGCTTCCCTCATGGGCTGGGGTGCGGTCTTAAATGACCGTCCAGCCCAAGGGAGCTGGAGAGGCCATCTTTTTGCGCGGCACATCAATTGCCTCAAAATCATGGCTCTATTTCAGGCCCTAAAGCACTTCCTCCAGCAGTTGAGACTACCATGTCCTAGTGCGGGTGGACAACACTATGGCAGTCTCATATATTAATCGCCAGGGCGGACTGTGCTCGCGCCGCTAAATAGCTAGCGCACCAGATTCCTGTCCCATAGGGCGATTTACATTCTGGAAAAATTTCATGTAGCGTAGGTGGACCTCTTTGCCTCGCAAGATTAGCAAATGTCCCCTTTACTACTCTCTGACTCTAAGTCAAGCTGGTCTTCCAGCCAGCGTAATTAAGACTATTCTAAGTACTAGGACTGCCTCCCCTCAAATGGAATGTATTTGAAAGTTGGTGCAAGACGAAGCAGGTAGACCCAGTCCACTGCCGAATTGTTTCAGTGCTGGAGTTTCTGCAGAAAAAATTTGTCCTCTGGCTTGTGCCCCTTGTTGAACCACTAGAGTCAGCGCCTCAGGTTTCTGACCCTTTAGATGTTTTTTCTAAATGGTGTTACCTCTCTAAGAGGATCGGACAGCTATTGCCCTCTCCTATGAGACGCGTGGGCTCACTTCGCCTCTAGGAATCAGGGCTCATTCAACCAGGGGAATCGCCTCATCAATTGCATTAGCAAGAGGTATTCCCTTACAGCAAGTATGTGACGCGGAGGGTTGGTCCTCTCCGCACACATTTGCCAACATGCATCCTATTGTTTTGAAGCTCTCTGTCCTCCGCCTTTACAGCTTCGGAGCAGGAGAGACATCACTTACTGTGTTCAGTACGTGCTCTTCAGATTTACGTCCACCGCATTAGCCAGTGGCGTAAGTCAGAGCAGCTTTTACATGTTTTGAAGCCGCAAGCGGTGTGAGAGATGCTATTGCCCTCTCCTTTGAGGTGCGTGGGCTCACTTCGCCTCTAGGAATCAGGTTTCATTCAACCAGGGGAATCACCTCATCAATTGCACTAGCAAGAGGTATTTCCTTGCAGCAAGTCTGGGACGCGGAGGGTTGGTCCTCTCCGCACACATTTTCCAATATGCATCCTATTGTTTTGAAGCCTTCTGTCCTCTGCCTTTACAGCTTCGGAGCAGGAAAGACTTCACTTACTTTGTCCAGTACGTGCTCTTCAGATTTACGTCCACCGCATCAGCTAGTGGTGTAAGTCAAAGCAGCTTTTACATGGTCTGGGGCCGCAACGGGGGGTGGCCCCCACTACACTGGGCTATTGCCCTCTCCTATGAGGCGCGTGGGCTCACTTCGCCTCTAGGAATCAGGGCTCATTCAACCAGGGGGATCGCCTCATCTATTGCACTAGCAGTATTCCCCTGCAGCAAGTGTGTGACACGGAGGGTTGTCCTTTCCGCACACATTTATTACATTTATAGTTTGGATGTTCATGCTACTCCGGGCCCACGGGTCCTCGAGTCAGCTACCCAGACATAGTTCTGAGACCTTCTCGGCCTTGTGCGCACACGCTACACAACCTTGGAGTCCAGACACTTGCAGTGTGGCGGCGTTGGCACTCTCGTTCCCATAGCGTTTTCACGCAGCATCGAGTGTAGCCTTTGAAAGGGAACGTCTCGGGTTACTTTGCTGTAACCCTGTTCCCTAAAAAGGCGGGAACGAGATGCTGCATCCCAATGCCGCACTGCCTATGTGACCGGACGTCCGTTCAGACAAATCAATCTGAGGAATGTTTCCGGTTCACTACTATTTATAACCTGCAGGTGCGTCCTATCAGATGACGTCACCTGACCGAGGTTATAAAAGCCAAAAATTTGGCGTGTTTGGTACACACATGCTTCACAACCGGCAACATGACAAGATGTTCCCATAGCGTTTTCACGCAGCATCTCGTTCCCACCTTTTCAGGGAACAGGGTTACAGCAAAGTAACCCGAGACGATTTCTTTGGTGGATAGGAATTTGGGTAATGGAATAAAGTTGGCAGACTTTAAGAACTATTACTTGAACCTGGCTCTTGTTTAAGGGACTGTAGAACTGCATTCTCCACTTCCAATCAGGTAGTGGCCTCAAGACAGTAAGGTGGAAGGATGGTCTCTATGGAGGTGTGTCCTGAGGGGTGGAGAACTTCTGGGAGAGGGTGTCAGACTTTGCGTTCTTGAAACAGGGGCAATAGAACAGCATGAACTGAAAGGATGAGAAGAACAATGACCAGCATGCTTGATGTGAGTTGAGTCTTTTGGCGGATCTTAAGGTGTCCCTATTAAATCTTTTTCAAATATTATCTTTCATGCAGTTTGTCATGTAGCTTTACGTGAACATAAACTATCTGCAAAGTGGTGACGCTGTCAGTACACAATAAATGAAGTTTCTGTCTCTTAAAAAAATAGTCGGCTCAAATTCGAGTCATTAGCAATTCTAATATTTCTCTGTTATGGATCCACGTCACTATGTAACATATTTGCATAATGTCTGCCCACGTTCTACGTCGCAAACAACTTGCCCACCCACAAACAGTACCGTTTACATGGGAAAATGCGCACCTAAACAAATATTACAATGACGATGCTATCACATCTTACAATTAACGTACCAAACTCTCATTAACATATGACAGTTGAGAAACATTCTGCTCCAGTCGTGCTTGCGAAACAGTTTCTTGTCGATGTTTCACTTCAACCGTTTCATCGTCAGACACCGGCTCGAATTGATACGGTAAAACTGAGGCCACACACAAGTCATTTATGAATTATTTAGAAATGGGGTAAAATTAAATCTATTTATTTTTTTGACCTTGCATACATGTAAACCTGTTTTAAGAGACTCCTTAAGCAATATTAGCAACCTTAAAAATGGCACAATAGGGACACTTTAAGTATTCAAGGTTCTTGTGGTCAGTTCACACTAACTAGTGCCTCCATTCCTTGAGGGTGAGCTTGACTGCCAGTAATTCACGGTCTCCGATGTCATAGGTCGTTGACCTTGAAGTGAACTGAAGGGAGGTGTCTGGAAAGGTAACGATGAGTGCTGTGGTGAATTGGTGCTTGAGTTCAATGAGTGCTTTTTCCAGGGAAAAATCCATTTGAAACAGAGTTTTAGTGGAGGTGAGTGTTGTTAGTGAGGCCGTCACCATACTGTAATTCCTAATGAAATAGTGGTAAAAGTTAGTGAACCCCAGAAAGCATTGAAGTTCTCACCTAGAAAATGGCATTGTTTGGTGTGTGACTGCCTTGACCTTGGTCAGGTCCATTTGGATGTCTGCAGGGGAAGTGAAGTCACAGGGAAACTGGTATTTTTAGCCTTGACATAGAGTTTGTTTTCTATCTAATTGTGAATTAGATCCTATATAAGACATATTTTTAAGCAGATAGTACCAGCAATAACAGAAACTTTGTTGAAAATAATTAACCGTTCACTCAGCAGTGGGTATGCTCCCAAATCCTTATTAGCAGTTATTAAACCTCTAATTAAGAAGCCTGACCTTGTCAACTGTCCAATTACAGGCCGAAATCAAACCTTCCCTTTATCTTTAAGATTCTGGAAAAGATAGTATCACAGCAGCTATGTTCACTTCATACATAGAAATAGCATAAACAAACTATCAGTCAGGATTTAGGCCTCTTCACAGCACAGAGACAGTGCTTGTTAAAGTATTAAATGACCCCATATTGGCCTCTGATCAGGGTTGCGTCACTATGCCTGTGTTACTCGACCTCAGTGCAGCTTTTGACACTATTAATGATAGTATTCTCCTTCACAGATTAAAAAATGTAGTAGGAATTATGGTAAAACCCCTTTTGTGACTCAGATCCTATTTGACTATTTGAATGTAGACCATTCTGCATGTTTTCAAGTGGAGTTTGGTGTTCCATAGGGATCACGTGTAGGCCCACTGCTTTATCCTATTTACATGCTTCCTCTGGGCAACATAATTCATAAGCATGGTAATAGTTTTCATTGTTATGCTGATGACACACAGTTGTACGTCTCAGCAAAATCAGACGAGAAAAAACAGTTTACTACACTTGAGCAATGTGTGCAGGACATAAGAGATTGAATGTTAATTAACTTCCTTTTGCTTAATCCTGATAAGACAGAAGTTCTAGTCATAGGACCACAAGCAGCTAGAAGCAAACTTTCAGATCACACTGTAACTTTAGATGGCCTTTTTGTTCCATCAGTTGAGGTCCAACAGACCAGAGTGTGATTATAAATCTCAGACTTTCATTTGAAGCACATGTAGATAATATTACCAGGATAGCATTCTTTCATCTCAGAAATATTGCTAAGATAAAAAATATATTGTCACTAAATGATGCAGAAAAACTAGTTCAGGCATTTATCACCTCTAGGTTGGACTATTGTAACGGTTTACTGTCTGGCTGTTCAACTACAGTAGGTGGACAAGCGGTATGTTACTTTTACCGTCGCGGCGTATGGCGACAGCATTTGGGTTTGTGCGTTTGCTGGTTTATACCGCTGAGTGGCGCTATATAACTAGAGACTGACGCCTCAGGCCTTAGTTCATTCTCTCTAGGCTTAATGAGCCGCAGCTTGTCTAGAGCCACACGTAGTTGCAGATAAAATCAAGTGAAACATTGTAATTAAACGAATTTGTAATCACAGTAGTAACATTACAGTACAAATTTATAATTAAAATTAAATTGAATATTTTTAGGATCGAATTTAAGCAACATAAACGTTAACAAACTGAGTCTTTAGATTTTACTATGTGTAATTAGAAAAGCTACACGTGTAGCGTCTTGCGTCATCTTATATTTCGTGCTCTTCAAGTTTGTGGTAGATTTATTAACTGAAATAAATTAAACTGAATGACCATAAAAATTAAACACTGTCAGATTAATGTGCAAAAAAAAAATATAGTAATATAAAGTATATAAGCTACATAGCCTTTATAAAAGACTACTTTTATTTAGGTGCGCTCACAATGCCGAAAAAATGTTATGATTTTGTTAAATAAAGAAAGTAAACAGCTGTTCTGTATTGTTTTCAGTGAACTTGAGCGCGTCAGAAAATAAGCCGAAAATAAGCCGTGTAAACTCGCCCCACAGACGTGAAAATTATATACTTATAGAAAGCGAAATATTCAATTAAATTCAATTTTATTTGTATAGCGCTTTTAACAATTGCCATTGTCCCAAAGCAGCTTTACACAATCAAAAGAATTATTTAAGTTTGTATGGAATTTGAATGTGTATGAATCAAAATGGTCAGATAGTCCCTGGTGAGGAAGCCGAGGGTGACAGTGGCAAGGAAAAACTCCCTGAGATAGTATTAGGAAGTAACCTTGAGAGGAACCAGACTCAACAGGGATCCCATCCTCATCTGGGTGAAACAAAGAGCAGGAATTGATCTGCATGTGTTAGTTGGCAGGCAGTTAAGCATAACAGTTGATGTTAATTAATGTTAATATGAAGTCCAGGTAGACTTGTATAAAGTTCCAGTCCTGAACTATCGAACAGTCAAGTCCTCAGAGAAACAGCTGGCAACACCAGTCGAGGCCAGAACTGTCTTCTAGGTAGAGAGAACAATCCCCAGACACGAAATATCAGCTTTTATATAAAATAATGCAAAACAAATTATTAGATTATGTAGTTCTTATGAAAAGTGAATTGTAGGCGCGTCCCCTGGCGCGGAGACGACATTATCACCTTCAGCACAGCCGAAACCGAAGAAATCACTAATTTATCACTGAATTATTAAAATCGTCAGAGTGGTTTGCCTTGCTGTTTTTCCCGAAGCATTCATAATCATTACTCTACTTCTGCCGGTGTGCTCTGGAAAACTTCATATAAAAAAATTATTCTGCATTTATTTTTAGGTGTGCCAGCTGCCACTATTCTTATACGGCTCTTTATCAGAGAAAGTTAATCATTCAGTAAAAATCCTGTAACCTTCTATGTAATACAGTACATATGTATGAATAAATTGTTTAAATGTATGTATCATGAGCTATTGATCAGGGACTTAAGTAAACGACTCAGTTTAGATGTAAGTAAATGCACGTACAAGGAATTTGTTTTAATGACAGAGCTTCCAGAACAAAAAACAAATGACAAGACAAAAACAGCACGACACAAAAAAAAGAAAGATTGACATCAAATGGAGTAGGGTGTGAAATACTTTTAAATAAGTTACATAAATATCTGAACTCTGTGGTATTATACCGTATATTGCACTGTGGTACTGTACACAATATTGCACATATATTTATTGACAGTTAAAATAAAGTTTAACTGTTCACGAGGTAGACTGTTTTTGTGCCTGACTGTCCTAGTGTTTGGTGCTCTAAAGCGTCCACCCGACGGAAAAAGTTCAAATAGAAGGTGGCTTGGGTGTGAGGTGTCCAAAGTGATATTCCGAGCCCTTTTCCTCACTCTGGATGTATACAGTTCATGCAGCGTGGGCAGGGGGGTGCCAATAACAAGCCCCTTTGAACATTCATTCTTTGACTGGTAAGGGTACACTGCTAAGTGACATTATAACTGAGATTAACCTGGATTTACTATTTCTAACTGAAACTTGGCAAATCTCTGATGACTCAATTGAACTTAATTTATTAACTCCTCTGGGATATAGTTATCTGACAAAACCTCGTCTCACTGGCAAAGATGGTGGTCTGGCTGTTGTTTTCAAGGACATCTATAAAATGACCGAAAATGATATTCTTGATGTTTCAGGTTTTGAATGTCATTTAAACTTGCTGGCCCTGCTCCACTCTTGTTTCTGTTGATTTACAGACCCCGTAAATATAACGCATGTGTCCTTTCTGAGTTGACTGAACTTCTCACTCTCGCCTGTACCCAGCATGATAGAATCATAATGCTAGTTGATTTTAACATACATGTTGATTCTGATTGTAATATTGCAAAAGACTTTTTGTCTGTTTTGGATAACTTTGATGTATCTCAGCATATTGATTTCCCCACGCATTCACACTCTCATACACTTGATTTGCTTTGCACTGTTGGTGTTGACAATGTTGGTGCTCAGGGTTATGAATTAGGCATCTCTGACCATAAACTTATTGTTTTTGGTTTTTCTTTGCCTTTGTTAAAACCAAAAACTAAATCTACTATATCTTACCGTAACCTGAAGTCTGTAACCATTGACCATTTCACTGCTGCTATTGCTGTCTCCCCTCTCTTATCTGCACTTAATCTTTTGAGCCCTGATGAGATACTCTCAATCTATAATAATACTCTTTATGATGTTTTGGATGACCTTGCTCCACTAAAAACTAGAACTGCCCCTTCAGCTCACTCCTCTCCCTGGTTCACCCCTGAACTTAGAGTAAAGAAAGCTGAATGTAGGCGTCTAGAACGACTTTATAAAAAAATAATCTCTTGTAGTGCATGCTATTGCTATTGACTCAGTAGTAGAATATAAAGGAGCACTTAACACTGCTCGCTCTACCTATCTCTCTACTGTCATTAATAAAGCCATGTGTAAGCCTAAAGCTCTCTTCTCTGAAATCAACAAACTTGTTAAACCATCATCCGCAGGTGTTAGTGGCTCTGTTGATCTTTGTGAAAGCTTTCAGTCTTTTTTCCTACAGAAAATTTATAACATTTACCCAGCCTTTTCACCATCTCTCCCTCCCCACCTTTCTTCAATTTTGATAAGTCACCCACTTAACGCTTTCCTACCCACAAATACAACTGCAGTTGAACAACTGATTATCAAATCGAACTCTTCCTCTTGCACGCTTGATCCTATTCCAACATACTTACTCAAAAACCTTTTGCCTTCACTCATCCAACCTATTACTCATATTATAAACAGACCTCTTGCCACTGGTTATGTTCCACAAGACCTAAAACTAGCTGCCATCACCCCTGTCCTTAAAAAACCCAGTCTTGATAACACAGTTCTGAACAATTTTAGACCTATATCAAACCTTCCTTTTGTTGCTAAAATACTTGAGAAGGTAATTGCTGCACAACTGCAGTGGAGTCATTAAGTGGTTAATGATCTCCTTCTGGTCTCTGACTCAGGTGCTCACAGTATCCTGGTTCCTCTTGACCTAAGTGCAGCATTTGATACTATTTGCCACTCTGTACTTCTTGCTCGACTATCTGCTATAGGTATCACTAGTACTGCTCTTCAGTGGCTGACTTTATATCTGTCGGATAGACAGCAATTCGTTAGTATAGATAAGAATAGATCTCGCACCGTCACTATTTTCCATGGTGTCCCCCAAGGTTCCGTACTTGGTCCACTTTTATTTCTCATTTATGTACTGCCATTAGGTCAAATCATCAGACGTCGGGGTCTTAGTTTTCATAGTTATGCTGATGATATTCAAATCTATTTTACAGTTCAACCCGATTCACAATTTCGCACCGTTTTTGATGGCCTAATCTGAACTTCATTGACATCTATGATCAATGGAGTCCAGATTAGGCCATCAAAAACAGTGCGAAATTTGGGAGTATTGTTTGACTCTGCGTTATGCTCTGATTCACATATTGGTCAGACTGTTAAAACATGCTTTCATCAGTATCTAAACGTATCCAGTTCAAACTGTATCCAAACGTATCCAGTTCAAACTCTTAATCTTAGTTTATAAGGCCTATCATAGACTTGCATCTCAATATCTTGCAGATTTAGTGCAACCATACACTCCGGTATGGACTCTTAGATCTAGCAGTGACAATTTGCTTGTTGTGCCCAAGTATAAGCTCTCTACAGTGGGTGGTAGGGTCTTTTGTATTATAGGCCCCAAGCTGTGGAATAAGCTGCCCCATAATATTTGGGCTGCCTCCTCTTTTCAGATCTTTAAATCTCAACTTAAAACTCATCTATTCACTACATCTAAATAACTTTTTCTCCTCTTTTCCTCTTCTTTCACAATGTTGCTAGACCTTCTGATGTTACTATCAATGGTTCCTTGCCATTGCTTGCCAGACACTTGCTTGTCTAAATGTCCCCTCTGTTTTTTCTCATGTATCTTGTTTGTCAATTGTCATTGCTTGTATTCTTTTGTAAAAGTGACCTTGGGTTCTTGAAAGGCGCTATAAAAATTAAACATATTATTATTATTATTAATAATAATTCTTTCAGCAGTCCGAACCGTCCTTTGAAGTCTTCTGATGTCTGCTTTCGTAGCTGAGCCAAACCAGACAATTATTGAAGTGCACAGGACGGATTCAATAATGGCTGAGTAGAACTGTGTGAGCAGCTCCTGTGGCAGGTTGAATTTCTTCAGCTGGCGAAGGAAATAGAACCTCTGGTGGGCCTTTTTAACAATGGAGACAATGTGAATGTCCCACTTCAGGTCCTAAGAGATGGTCGTGCACAGGAACTGGAATGACTCCACTGCTGTCACAGTGCTGTTCATGATGGTGAGTGGGGGAAGTGCAGGTAGGTTTCTCCTGAAGTCCAAGATCATCTCCACTGTTATGTTTAGCTCCAGGTTGTTGTGGCTGCTCGACCTGACTTGTTGTAGGCAGACTCGTTACCGTCCTGGATGAGGCCGATGATTGTAGTGTCATCTGCAAATTTCAGGAGCTTGACAGTGGGGTCTGTAGAGGTGCAGTCGTTGGTGTAGAGGGAAAGGAGCAGTGGGGAGAGAACGCATCCCTGAGGGGCTCCAGTATTGGTGGTGTGGCTGTTGGACATGAATTTCCCTAGGCTTACTAGCTGCTGCCTGTCTGTCAGAAAGCTGGTGATCCAGTGACAGATAGTCAACCAGTCTTTCAACCACAGATGACCACAGATGTTAGGGTGACTGGTCTGTAGTCATTAAGTCCTGTGATTTTAGTTTTTTTTTGAATGGGGATGATTGTGGAACGTTTAAAGCACAAAGGCACTTCACATTGTTCCAGTAATCTGTTAAAGATCTGTGTGAAGATGGGAGCCAGCTGGTCAGCACAGGATTTCAGACAGGCTGAGGTCACGCCGCCTGGGCCTGGAGCTTTCCTTCTCTTTTGTTTCAGAAAGATCTGGCGAACATCCTTTTCATAGACTTCATATATCAACGCTGCCTACGCACAAAAACTTTGCTTACGCCAGTTTTCACGCAGTGAAACAGTGAAATTAACGTGAGAATGTGCGTTCTTCCACGCCAACTTCATGTCTGGTGTATGTGTATTTTTTGTGTGTGTTTGTTTTACTTCAATTGGCGACTCCTAGAGGCAATTATGTTAAATTGCACACTACAAAGTATCGCATCAACACATGTGAAAAACATTGCTATTAATTTATAATTGATAAAATGGGTTAATTTACAGTATTTTTCTACCAATTATTTGATTTAGAACATATAAAAGCATTTGCAAATGTATACAACCCTTAGTCTATGGCAACGGCAGTGTTGGCCTTATTAGAGGACATTGTCAGTGGCCGAATTCGAAGGAAACACGTTTTTTAGGGATCACAATGATTTTCACATTCAGATTTCCAAGAGCTATCCTCCTGGAGCTCTGTGCTGAGTTGGGTCCAAATTTGGAAAGAGAGACAGCGAGGAGCCACGCAATACCCGTTCCCTTACAGGTGCTGCCAACGCTTGGTTTCCTGGCAACTGGTTCTTTCCAAAGGGAACTGGCAGACCGCTCAGGGTTAAGCCAGTTGTCTTTGAGCCGTGCAATGCCAGCTGTATGGGACGGGATCATCCGCATGTCTAGCAGGTATATAAGGTTTTCATACCATGCAGTTGACCAGCCAAACATTAAAGCGCAATTTGCAGCGATCGCCGGTTTTCCTAATGTAATCGGAGCGATCGACTGCACACACATTGCTATAAAGGCGCCATCTGAAGATGAATTTGCATACGTGAATCGGAAACATTTCCAAATAATTAATGTGCAAATAATATGTGATGCTTAAATGCGCCTAACAAATATTGTGGCAAGGTGGCCTGGGTCAACTCATGATTCATTCATCCTCACAAACAGCATGGTTGGGATGAGGCTCCAAGGTGGCAGGGTGCGCGATGGGTGGCTTTTTAGTAAAAGATGTATTTAAAGATATTATTCCAGCTAAGTTTTTTTTTTTGTCAAAGGTCATACTGGTGGTGTAGAAAGATGGTCAGGACAGGGGTGTGGTGTGAGACTGGGAGTTTTAAATCTACAATAGAACTCATTCAGGTCATTAAGGTCATCAAAGTTTGGGGATGGCGTCTTGTAGTTAGTAATGGTTTTTAGGCCTTTCCACACTGAAGCAGGATCATTTACAGAAAACTAATTTTCCAGTTTTCAGAGTAGCTTCACTTAGCCGCCCTTGTTAGTGTGTTCCTGGCCTGGTTGTACAAGATTCTGCACTTATCAGTTGTACTCACCGTTGATATGTTGAGTCCTGGTAAATTTAAAGAATTGTTCTGAGAGAGAAAAAGAAAGAGAGAGTTTCAGTTTCCTCAGTTTATGTTCTGCATTTTTAAGTCAGCAGGATAATAGAATTGCTTTTTGATGAAAGTTAGCACTTATAAGAAACCTTAAAGAGCATTTGCAGTTTCTATTACTTTCCTATACTTTCCTAGTTTCATTAAATCTTCATTAAACTTTTCTACTTCTACAATTTTTATCAAAACACACATACACATTATAACACATTAGTGGTACCTACAGACACATGAGGGAATAACAATAATCTCCAATACATAACATTTCATCCCCTTCTAGTCAAAAAGGAACAATATTAACATTAAACACAGTCTTTCCCTCTTTTTTTAACCTCTAGAGTCAGAGAGTAGACTGCTTCTTGCCTCAAACCAGTTCAGGGATTATTCTGGCCAATGTCAGAATAGGCTCACTGTTGTTGTTGTTTGTGTTTCAGTTGCTCCCGGCAAGGGATTGCCACAGCGGACACTTGGACTGCACCTACAAGCTTGGTACAGGACCTGCACTGCATTTAATGGCTGGAGCACTGGCTGGGAATCAAACCCAACACTGAGCCACCAGAGTCCCCAGAACAAGCTCGCTAATGGAACTAATTCCAGGTCACTTCAACAGTTTCTCATTTTTTAAAAAAGATATTACAAAATCTATTATGTCAAACAATCTGGAGGCTTGAGACAGATGAAACCTGTTACTCCTTTGGTGTGGGAAAAATGACATTTGCAGATGTCTACACAGGAGCAAGTATGACACTAGTGTCAGGTGGATGTGCCACTGGAGTTTCTTCTATTTGAAATGACAAGAGTTGATCAGCATGGCATCTCCACTCCTCAGAAGCTCCTCCATCCACAGCATACGATTCTGGACCACTTTGAGCAGTCACCACAGCTGATGTCCATCTCTCCCCTTTCTATAATCTCCCTTTCTCTTTTGGCAGCACTGAATCACCAGCCTTTAACTGTCTCGGCTTGAAACGATCCGCTTACCAAAGGACTTGAGAGCTCTGCAAAGAAGCTGATACAGAAGCTGGAACACTTAGTTTCACTGCAACTAGGAATGTGCACAGCTGATGCCAGAAAACGTGGAATAGGATTCCTTTGTAGTTGAGTAAGAATGATTCAAGCCATCTCTAAAGTGTAGATGTGCCCTACAGGAGGCTTGCAATGCTTGTTTTAGGGACTAAACAAACCTTTCAGTCTTTTCAAGCATTCAATGTTATTTTTGCTTTAATGCTTTTTATTTCACATTAATAATACAGTAGACATTAGCACTTACTTTTCAACTTCTACTATTTCAATTAAAATACACACACACATAAGATATTCTTCAATACATAAAACATTCTAGTCTTAGTGCATAATAATAATAATAATAATAATATCTCGTGACATCACCTTGGGTTTGTTTGGTTACAGACTGAATAATATTTGTTATATATTTTTTGTTTTATTTTTTATAAATTAAGATGGTTGCAGCAGTGAGGAATATAACATTTTAATTTAAAAATCTTTGGTAAACGTGGTAAGATGAATGCATTTCTTTTATTCACATATGATGTATCACCCATGAGTGCCTGTGAGGAACCTTTTTCTTCAGCTCATTAGTGTGCATCTGACTAGCATGGGTAATAATATTCACTTTCAATATATTAAATATTAATTATGTTTTTCTTCATGTAACATGCTCTTAAACATTTTTATGTTTTAGTCAATGAATCACCAAATACTAATTAGGAAACTTTATACACAATGTTTATACAAAAACCTATTTCAAACTTTACCCTGGTACATCATGTTGCTAAAAAGAGGGCCCCTTTGTGTAAATGGTGTAAAAATGTCCTAAGTGTCAGCATCCTTCTACCGATATATTCACTATCTCTTCTCTGGACATGTCCAAACCACCTCAATCTGGCCTCTCTGACTTTATCATCTAACATGGGTTGTCCCTCTGATGAACTCATTCTTGATCCTATCCATCCTTGTCACTCACAAGAAGAACCTTTACATCTTCAGCTCTGCTACCTCCAACTCTGTCTCATGTCTTTTTTTTTCAGTGCCACTGTCTCTAAGCCGTAAAGCATCGCTGGTCTCATCACTGTCCTGTTCACCTTTCCTTTCATTCTCGCTGATACTCTTTTATCGCACAACACACCTGAAACTTTTCTTCACCCATTCCAACCTGCCTGTACCCGCCTCTTCACCTCCTTTCCACACTCTCCATTGCTCTGGACCGTTGATCTCAAGTACTTAAAGTCCTGCACCCTCTTTACCTCTGCTTCCTGTATCCTCATCGTTCCTCTTTGGTTCCTCTCATTCACACACATGTATTCCGTCTTACTGTGGCTACTTCGTCTGCTTTTCAGAGCATACCTCCACCTCTCCAAATTTTCTTCCACCTGTTCCCTGCTCTCGCTACATAGCACAATGTCATCTGCAAACTTCATAGTCCATGGAAACTCCTATCTAACCTCATCTGTCATCCTGTCCATCACCAGAGCAAACAAAAAGGGGGTTAGAGCTGATCCTTGATGCAGACCCACCTCCACCTTGAACTCTTCTGTCACACCTACAGCACATCTCACCACAGTCTTACAGCTCTCATACATGTCCTGCACCACTGTAACATACTTCTCTGCCACTCCAGACTTCCTCATACAACACGACAGCTTCTATCTTGGCACCCTGTCATACGCCTTCTCTAAATCTACAAAGAAACAATGCAACTCTTTATTACCTTCTCTGTACTTCTCTACCAGCATCCTCAAAGGAAATACTGCATCTGATGTACTCTTTCTAGGCATGAAACCGTCTCGGGTTACTTTGCTGTAACCCTGTTCCCTGAAAAGGCGGGAACGAGATGCTGCGTGAAAACGCTATGGGAACATCTTGTCATGTTGCCAGTTGTGAAGCATATGTGTACCAAACACGCCGAATTTTTGGCTTTTATAACCTCGGTCAGGTGACGTCATCTGATAGGACGCACCTGCAGGTTATAAATAGGAGTGAACCGGAAACATTCCTCAGATTGATTTGTCTGAACGGACGTCCGGTCACATAGGCAGTGCGGCATTGGGACGCAGCATCTCGTTCCCGCCTTTTCAGGGAACAGGGTTACAGCAAAGTAACCCGAGACGTTTCCTTTCAAAGGCTAAACTCGATGCTGCGTGAAAACGCTATGGGAACGAGAGTGCCAACGCCGCTGCACTGCGAATGTCTGGACTCCAAGGTTATGTAGCGTGTGCGCACAAGGCCAATGTCTGGGTAGCTGACTCGAGGACCCGTGAGCCCGGAGTAGCATGAACATCCAAACTATAAATGTGTGCGGAGAGGACAACCCTCCGCGTCCCAGACTTGCTGCAGGGGAATACCTCTTGCTAGTGCAATAGATGAGGCGATCCCCCTGGTTGAATGAGCCCTGATTCCTAGAGGCGAAGTGAGCCCACGCGCCTCATAGGAGAGGGCAATAGCATCTCTCACGCCGCTTGCGGCTTCAAAAACATGTAAAAGCTGCTCTGACTTACGCCACTGGCTAATGTGGTGGACACAAATCTGAAGAGCACGTACTGGACACAGTAAGTGAAGTCTCTCCTGCTCCGAAGCTGTAAAGGCGGAGGACAGAAGGCTTCAAAACAATAGGATGCATACTGGCAAATGTGTGCGGAGAGGACCAACCCTCCGCATTACAGACTTGCTGCAAAGGAATACCTCTTGCTAGTGCAATTAATGAGGCGATTCCCCTGGTTGAATGAACCCTGATTCCTAGAGGCGAAGTGAACCCACGCGCCTCATAGGAGAGGGCAATAGCATCTCTCACGTAGCTTGCAGCTTTAAAACATGTAAAAACTGCTCTGACTTACGCCACTGGCTAATGCGGTGGACGTAAATCTGAAGAGCACGTACTGGACACAGTAAGTGAAGTCTCTCCTGCTCCGAAGCTGTAAAGGCGGAGGACAGAAGGCTTCAAAACAATAGGATGCATATTGGAAAATGTGTGCGGAGAGGACCAACTCTCCGTATCACAGACTTGCTGCAAAGGAAAATACCTCTTGCTAGTGCAATTGATGAGGCGATTCCCCTGGTTGAATGAACCCTGATTCCTAGAGGCGAAGTGAACCCACGCGCTTCATAGGAGAGGGCAATAGCATCTCTCACGCAGCTTGCGGCTTCAAAACATGTAAAAGCTGCTCTGACTTACGCCACTGGCTAATGCGGTGGATGTAAATCTGAAGAGCACGTACTGGACACAGTAAGTGATGTCTCTCCTGCTCCGAAGCTGTAAAGGCGGAGGACAGAAGGCTTCAAAACAATAGGATGCATGTTGGCAAATGTGTGCGGAGAGGACCAACCCTCCGTGTCACATACTTGCTGCAAGGGAATACCTCTTTCTAATGCAATTGATGAGGCGATTCCCCTGGTTGAATAAGCCCTGATTCCTAGAGGCGAAGTGAGCCCACGCGCCTCATAAGAGAGGGCAATAGCTGTCTGATCCTCTTAGAGAGGTAACACCATTTAGAAAAACCATCTTAAAGGTCAGAAACCTGAGGCGCTGACTCTAGTGGTTCAACAAGGGGCACAAGCCAGAGGACAAATTTTTTCTGCAGAAACTCCAGCACTGAAACAGTTCGGCAGTGGACTGGGTCTACCTGCTTCGTCTTGCACCAACTTTTCAAATACATTCTATTTGAGGGGAGGCAGTCCTAGTACTTAGAATAGTCTTAATTATGCTGGCAGGAAGACCAGCTTGACTTAGAGTCAGAGAGTAGTAAAGGGGACATTTGCTGATCTTGCGAGGCAAAGAGGTCCACCTACGCTACATGAAATTTTCCCAGAATGTAAATTGCCCTGAGGGACAGGAATCTGGTGCGCTAGCTATTTAGCGGCGCGAGCACAGTCCGCCCTGGCGATTAATATATGAGACTGCCATAGTGTTGTCCACCCGCACTAGGACATGGTAGTCTCAACTGCTGGAGGAAGTGCTTTAGGGCCTGAAATAGAGCCATGATTTTGAGGCAATTGATGTGCCGCGCAAAAAGATGGCCTCTCCAGCTCCCTTGGGCTGAACGGTCATTTAAGACCGCACCCCAGCCCATGAGGGAAGCGTCTGTCGTTAGCATCTGCGACGACAAGCCAAACTTAGAGTGGGACCCAGAGTCAGAAACCGGGGTCTGAACCACATAGGAAGGGTACGAAGCACCTGGCGCGTAGCCCTTATTGGGGATTGGCCCTAGAGTAAAATCCCCTGGTTCTTAGCCACAACTGAAATGCTCTCATGTGCAGAAGGTCCAAAGGTGTCACCGTGGATACAGCTGCCATGAGAGCTAAGATATCTGAAAGTGATGGTCACTTTCTGGTCTAGCTTGATTTCCTTGACAGTGTTGAGAATGGATTCGACACGAGCGGGAGACAGCTGTGCCCGCTTACGCTCAAATTCCATGTGACACCCAAAAATGTTGTCCTCTAAACAGGAAAGAGCATGCTTTCATGGCATTGGATCTCAATCCTAGGAAACAAAGATTAGCTAGAACGACATGCTGATGTCGAAGCGCTAGCTACTGAGACTGGGTCAGCCAGTCATGTAATTCAAATACAGATGCTCTGGAGTCGTAAGAGCCAGAACTACATCCATGTATTTTGTGTATGTGCGGGTGAAAAAGCTAGACCAAATGGAAGGACCCGATACTGGTAAGCTTCGCCCCCGAAAGCGAACCTCAGGAACCTCCTGTGTTGTGGCAATATTTCCATTGATTTATTTTTAGATAGCGGGAAAGCCCGCAAAATCTAAAAAATTAGACGCAGCCCCCCATTCCTCTTGCACTTTCCGGTTTCATGGAAGTGGAGACCACGCCATTGAAACGCGGAGGGTGATGTGAGAACTGAATCCTGTAGTTTCTCTATACAGTGCTTAGTGCCCAAGGAGATATACTTGGCAGTAGCTTCCACGCTGCCAGTTTCTCAGAAAGGGGCAAAGCTCAGCGGCTTGGTTAAACGGGGGGGATGTTAGATGTTCGGCATCCTGAAACACGGCAGGAAAAACCCGAAGAACTAACATTTTATTGGAGACTGGAGTTGCCCGAAACACCAGTGGTGGCGGAGCAAGAACACCAACCTCCTGGGGGTGCCAGGGAGAACACTTCATTCTTTAAAAGGAATTCTGCGTGCCTCTCCCCATTGGGGGGCCACCCCCCACGGTCCTGGGCACATGAACCTCAGGGCTTCTTTGTGAAGACAATATGCCAGTCTGACCTCTTTTGAGGCGGATTGCGTGACGCACCCCAATCTTGCGAGGGGGTGCCCAGCTCGAAAACACTCTCCTTGTGTGATTTATGCCTCGCAACAGTCAGACCCGGTCGAGACTGGGTGGCCGACAGTCCCAACTCTTGAGCAAGGCGGGAAAGGAATTTCCCAAAGGCTTGTTATATAACTTCGCCTCATGAACCTAGTGGCGACCAAGTTAACGACATCGGCAAGTAGGCCGGGAGGCGAGATGGGGCATCTAGGAGGAATACACGATCTTTTTCCTTAATGCCCCTGAGATTCAACCACAAGTGCCTCTCCGCGGAGACCATAGCAGCCATAAAACGGCCGATAGCACAAGCCGTCTGCTTTGTTGCCTGAAGAGACAAGTCTGTGGCCTGGCGTAAATCCAATACGCCTTACCTTGCAGAGCCCCGCCAGTACTCAAGTCTCTCAGCAGGTCAGCCTGGTAGGCGTGCAAAACCGCCATGGTGTGCAATGCGCCAACCTGACCTGCTGCCTGAAAAGCCTTACCCTCCAGGGAAGATAAAAAGTCTACACAGCTTGAAAGGAAGTAATAGCTTTTCAGGAAGGATGATGTCCCAGAAGAGAGATAGCCTGGAAGCGTCTCTTCTATCTGGGTGTCATCATATAACTCCGCGTTTCTACCTCAATTATATTTAAATAAATAAATAAGTTGATGGCAGGAAAACACGGGATGAATACAGCTTACTCCATGAAAGGGTTAACTCATATGGAGATTGCTAAGAAAAGGGGAGAGAGCATCGTTGAGGCTCCGCCCCCGGCCACCCGACAGAACCTGCCGTCTATGTTTTTTTTTATTTTTTATTTTTAAGTGCTTAGAGCTTATTACCATCTCCGCAAAAGCAAGAGAGGATGTTTATCCTTGCCCATTCACAAGAAGCGCGGCGCGCACTTGAGAGCGGACAGAGGGATTTCCCGATCCGATGAGAACGCGAAAGAAAGGAGTTTTAAATCCGTCTCTCACTGCTCTGCCGGATGCACGAGTTTAAGCCCCAGGAATGCGTGGCGGCTCGGAATGCGAGGCGCGCGCGTAGCACTTAATCGAAGCAGTAAAGTGTAGAGATCGCCCTCCGATATGGATTATACACACGGAGGGACATCTCGTTTAAACTCTGCCATTATCGGTGAGTTAAACACTTATTTTTGCTGGTTAGACACACACGCTCACAACTAGGTGAAGACAAGAATCTGAGGAATGTTTCCGGTTCACTCCTATTTATAACCTGCAGGTGCGTCCTATCAGATGACGTCACCTGACCGAGGTTATAAAAGCCAAAAATTCGGCGTGTTTGGTACACACATGCTTCACAACCGGCAACATGACAAGATGTTCCCATGGAGTTTTCACGCAGCATCGAGTGTAGCCTTTGAAAGGGAACATATTGCTGCTCACAAATGCTCACCTTTGTCCTTAACCTAGCTTCCACTACTCTTTCCCACAGCTTCATTGTATGGCTCATCAGCTTTATGCCTCTGTAATTGCCACAGCTCGGCACACCTCCCTTGTTCTTAAAAATCGGCACCAATACACTTCTCCTCCATTTTTCTGGAATCCTCTCACTCTCCAAGATCTTGTTAAACAAACTAGTTAGAAACTCTACGGACCCTCTTCTGAGAGGAGGAGCTGGCCGTTCGGTCGGGGTCTGGGCTGGTGGTCCTTTCCGCTGCTGCGGGGACCGGGGGGGTCTTTCTGTCCCCACGGCGGAGGGAAGTGGGTATATGGGGAGTGTGAGTGTGTATACTGTCTATTTTTGTGTGTCTACATGTGTGAGTGTGTGAATATTTGTTTGTGCGTATGAGGGTGGGAATGTATGTTTGTGTATGTGTGTGCCTGGCTGTCTACGTTTAGGTGTCAGGTCAGGTCCTAGACTCCACCTCTCTCAACATCCCAGACCCCCCCTGCTCTGCCACCACACACAGCTGTGGGGTGCCCCCAGCCGCTGGTGGGTTGTTGGTTTCTCGCTGGGCACCGGCTGGTGGATGGCGGGGGCCCTGGGATCTCTGGACCCAGGGACCGGACTGCCTCGGAGTGGACGACCACCGGCGGAGCCTGCGGTCCTGTCACCACGGCCCCCTGGGGCGTCTGCACTGGGGCTGCTAGATGACCCCCCTCTGGGCTCTCCGCTGCCCATTTCGGGGTGGGAGGCTGTCCCTGCGGTGGTTCTCCTGAGACTCCTGTGCTCTGGGGGGCCTCTGGATGTCTGGGACCCGTGTCTCCGCCGTATCTGCTCCATGCCTCGCGGGACGGGACTGTGGTCCCCCACACACACTATTAAACATTTACATGGAGGAGCCCTATGAACACAAGCGCGCTCACACACACAGGTGTGCACACAAACGTTCACACTGGTGTACAAACAGGTGCTCACACACACACTGTCTTTGCTGTTGCTTCAAAACAAAATGTTTATTTCAAAATATTTTATTATGTGCGCGGCTCAACAGGTTTTGGGATTTGTGGTTTGCCGCGAGTCGTGCAGGTGTTGGTTGTGGCTGCGGTTTCTCTGCTGTTGTGTCTTCTGTTGTTTTTTCTCTTTTTCTTCGGCAGGTGCGGAAGCGAATTCTGACTGTATACTCTCCCCCCTCCCACCCCCCCCTCCTTTTTTTTCTCTTTTCCCCTTTTTTTTTCCCTTAAATGTTTTTGTTTATTTATTTTTATTCTTTTTTATTATTATTATTTTTGTTTGTTTTTTCTTATTTTTTTTTTTACTCTCTCTTCTCTTTTTTTTGGTCCCCCGGTCTTGTCTGTCATAATATGGGAAACAAACAAACAAAATAAATAAATAAATAAATAAATAAATAAATAAAAAAAATAAAATAAATAAAAAAAAATGGCTGTGAATGATGATAGAACAGCTATACATACACTCTGCTATGTGTTATCTGTGATACTGACAGGCCAGAGAGAAAAAAAAAAAAAAAGAAACTCTACGGCCACCTCTCCTAAGCACTTCCATACCTCCACAGGTGTCTCATCAGGACCAACAGCCTTTCCACTCTTTATCCTCTTCAACGCCCTTCTCACCTCACTTTTACTAATATTTGCTACTTCATGCTCCACAACAGTCACCGCTTCTACTCTTTGTTTTCTTTTTTTTTCCTCATTCATCAACTCTTTAAAGTACCCCTTCCATCTTCCCATTACCCTCCTGGCATCTGTCAGTACATTTCCATCTCTATCTTTAATCACTCTAACCTGTTGCACATCCTTCCCATCTCTATCTTTCTGCCCCGCCAACCTGTACAGATCCACCTCTACTTTCACCTTACGCTGCATCTCCCTGTACTCCTGCTTACTCTCTTCAGTCCTCTCAGAGTCCCACTTTTTCTTAGCTAGCCTCTTTCCCTGTAAACACTCCTGAACTTCCTCGTTCCACCACCAAGTCTCCTTGTCCACTTTTGCCTTACCTGATGATACACCATATACCTAACTGTCTCCCTGATCACATTGGCTGTAGTTGTCCAGTCAACTGAAAGCACCTCCTGACCACCCATAGCCTGTCTTAATTCCTTCCTGAAGACTACACAACATTCTTCCTTTCTCAGCTTCCACCACTTTGTCCTCTGCTCTGCCTTTGTCCTCTTCACCTTCCTCACCACCAGGGTTATTTTACACACCACCATTCTGTGTTGTCTGGCTACACTCTCCCCTACCAACACTTTGCAGTCACTAATCTCTTTCAGATTACAACATTGACACAAGTTGTAGTCTACCTGAGTGCTTCTGCCTCCACTCTTATATGTCAACCTATGTTCCTGCCTCTCCTGGAAGAAAGTATTTACTACTGCCATTTCCATCCTTTTTGCAAAGTCCACCACCATTTGTTCTTCTACATTCCTGTCCTGAAGACCAAACCTGCCCAACACATTTTCATCACCTCTGTTCCCTTCCCCAACATGTCCATTAAAATCTACACCAATCACCACTCTCTCACCTCTGGGGATGCTCTGCATCACTTCATCTAACTCACTCAAAATGTCTCCTTCTCTTCTAACTCACATCCTACCTGTGGGGCATAACCACTAACAACATTTAACATTACCCCTTTAATATCCAACTTCATACTCATCAACCTGTCTGATACTCTTTTCACCTCTAGAACATTCCTAACAAATTCCTCTTTTAGGATAACTTCTACTCCATTTTCCTTTCCTATCCACACCATGGTAAAACAATTTGGACCCTGCTCCTAAGCTTCCAGCCTTGTTTCCTTTCCACCTGGTCTCCTGGATGCACAGTATATTCACCTTCCTTCTCTGCATCATATCAGCCATCTCTCTTGCCTTCCCTGTCATAATCCCAACATTCAAAGTTCCTACTATCACTCCTAAACTCTTGCCTTTCCTTTTCTCTCTCTGCTTTCAAACATGCCTTCCTTCTTTCCTTTTTCGACCAACAGTAGCCCAATTTTCACCGGCACCCTGTAGGTCAACAGCACCGGTGGTGGACGTTGTTAACCTGGGCTGTGGTTTTTATCCAGACTTGGGACTGGCACAAGAAGACACTGGATTGTGCCCCTGTGGTTGCATTGACAACAACATCATCAGAATTTTACAAGGAATAAACCAACATACAGAGTTTAGCACAAACCGGTGGCATCTGACGAGCACTAATCATAATATTTACTTTCATTATACACTGACAAAATATTAATAAGAAACATATTTATTATACATTAGTCCTTAAGGTGGTTTCAAGTGCTTTACTGTCCAAAATGTTTTTACTTTATTTAAATTGTTTTATTCATATAAAATGCTCTTAATTCTATCAGAATAATGTTATATTTTTATAACATATAACCCCCCCCCGTGCAGTCCAAGTACTAAAACTTTTACCTCTTTCGGAGAAGCTGGCAGTGTGCGAGCTACTGCCAGGCTTATCTCCCTGGGTACTTAAGACTGTAGACAAAGGCTACGGGATTCAGTTTGCACATCGACCTCCGTGTTTCAACGGCGTGGTCGACAATTCCGTGATACCGGAAAGTGCGCATCTGCTGACAGAAGTTGCTGGGGAATGGGGCCATGGATCATGTTCCCCTACCAGACATTAAGTCAGGCTACTACAGTCAGTATTTCTTGGTTCCAAGAGGAACGGGTGGGCTGCGTCCAATTTTTAGGTTTCGCAGGCTGTCCCGCTATCTAAAATGAATAATACAGCTGCAAAATGTTGACTGTCAAAGTTATTGATCTCAAATCCAACCAAGCAATTGATTTGTGACAATCGATTGAAGGACGCTTACTTTTATATAGGAATATTGCCACAACACAGGAGGTTCCTGAGGTACGTGTTTGGGGCAAAGCTTACCAGTATCAGGTCCATCCATTTGGTCTAGCTCTCACCCGCACATATACAAAATGCATGGATGTAGTTCAGGCTTTCATGACTCTGGGGCATCCATATTGAATTACATATATGACTGGCTGGCCCAGTCATAGTAGCTAGCGCTTCGACATCAGCATGTCGTCCTGGCTCACCTTTGTTTCTTGGGATTGAGACCCAAGGCCACGAAAAGCAGGCTCCTGCCCGTGTCGAATCCATTCTCAACACCCTTAAGGAATTCAAGCTAGACCAGAAAGTGACCATCACTTTCAGAGATCTTAGCTCTTATGGCAGCTGTATCCACGGTGACGCCTTTGGGTCTTCTGCCCATGAGGCATCTCAGTTGTGGCTAAGAACCAGGGGATTTCACTCTAGGGCCAATCCCCAATAAAGGTTACGCGCCAGGTGCTTCGTACCCTTCCTATGTGGTCAGACCCCGATTTTTACTCTGGGTCCCACTCTAACTTCATCTTGTCGTCGACAGATGCTTCTCTCACAGGCTGGGGTGCGGTCTTAGATGTCCAGCCCAAGGAAGCTTGAGAGGCCATCTTCTCATGCGGCACATCAATTGCCTTAAAATGATGGCTCTATTTCTGGCCCTAAAGCACTTCCTCCAGCAGTTAAGAGGCTGCCATGTCCTAGTGCGGGTGGAAAACACTATGGAAGTCTCATATATTAATCGCCAGGACGGACTGTGCTCGCGCCGCTAATATCTAGCGCACCAGGTTCCTGTCCCTCAGGGCAATTTACATTCCAGGGCATATGAATGTGAGAGCAGTTGTACTTTCCAGTCAATCTCTGACACACGGGGAATGGAAACCCCACCCTGAAATAGTCAGTCAATCTGGGAGGAATTTCATGTAGCAGAGGTGGACCTCTTTGCCTCACAAGATCAGTAAATGTCCCCTTTACCACTCTTTGACTCTTCCAGCTCCCCTGGGTCTGGACACCCTGGCCTGTACGTGGCCCAGGTTACGCCTTTATGTGTTTTTCCTGATAACTCTGCTCCCGGGAGTCTTGGCAAGGGTCTATCAACAGCGTTTGCGCCTCTTATTGATAGCGCCCTGTTGGCCGACCAGAGTGTGGTTCTCAGATCTAGTATCCCTCTTCAACGGCTCACCATGGGTGATTTTAATGAAGTGGGATCTTCTCTCAGGCGCAGGGGACGATATTTCATCCCCGGCCCGAGTTTTGTAACCTTCACGTGACAAACTAAGTCAAGCTGGTCCCCCAGCCAGCGTAATTAAGACTATTCTAAGTGCTAGGGCTCCCTCCCCTAGAAAAGCTTAGGCCCTCAAATGGAATATATTTAAAAGTTGGTGCATGACGAAGCAGGTAGACCCACACCACTGCCGAATTGTTTCAGTGCTGGAGTTTCTGCAGGAAAAGTTGTCCTCTGGCTTGTGCCCTAGTACTCTCAGGACATACATAACCGCTATTTCAGCCTGTCACGTCCTGATTGATGGGGTTATTGTGGGAAACACTCCCCTTCTTTTTGTTGAACCACTAGAGTCAGCGCCACAGGCTTCTGACCCTTGAGATGGTTTTTCTAATGGCCTTTACCTCTCTAAGAACATTGAGGATCTGTCAGTCTCCCCATCCTGCATAGACTTGCCCCTGGGCTAGTCAGGGCCATTTTGCCTCCTCACTTAACTATCTTTCGAAAGTTCCATTAACAACATGCACCCTATTATTTTTGAAGCCTTCTGTTCTCCGCCTTTACAGCTTCGGAGCAGGAGAGACTTCAATTACTGTCCAGTACATGCTCTTCAGATTTACATCCACCGCACCAGCCAGTGGCGTAAGTCAGAGCAGCTTTTAAATTGTTTTGGGGCTGCAACCGGGGGCAGCCGCCACTACACTGGGTAAGAGATGCTATTGCCCTCTCCTATGAGGCACGTGGGCTCACTTCGCCTCTAGGAATCAAGGCTCATTCAACCAAGGGGATCGCCTCATCTATTGCACTAGCAAGAGGTATTCCCCTGCACCAAGTGTGTGACGCAGAGGGTTTTTCTCTCCGCACACATTTGTTAGATTTTATAGTTTGGATGTTTATGCCACTCCGGGCTCATGAGTCCTTGAGTCGGCTTCCCAGACGTAGTTCTGAGACCTCTCAGTCTTGTGCGTACACGCTACACAATTCAGGGGTCCAGACACTTGCAGTGCGGTGACGTTGGTACTCTCGTTCCCATAGCGTTTTCACGAAGCATCGGGTGTAGCCTTTGAAAGGGAACGTCTCGGGTTACTTTGCTGTAACCCTGTTTCCTGAAAAGGCGGGAACAAGATGCTGCGTCCCAATGCCACACTGCCGACGTGACCGGACTCAGTTCAGACAAATCAATCTGAGGAATGTTGCCGGCTCACTCCTATTTATAACCTGCAGGTGCGTCTAATCAGATGACGTCACCTGACCAAGGTTATATAAGCCAAAATTTGGCGTGTTTGGTACACACATGCTTCACAACCGGCAACATGAAAAGATATTCCCATAGCGTTTTCATGCAGCATCTCGTTCCCGCCTTTTCAGGGAACAGGGTTACAGCAAAGTAACCCGAGAGGTTTTTCATTCATCTGTTTTGCAAATTCTGAGCAGATTATAGCTGCTGCATGGATTCTTGCTTCTTGAATACTTTTTTAAGCCCCCCTTTTCTTCTTGACAAAGAAGAAGCTTGATGAGACTGGAGATGTGGAGAAACAAATATATCTTTTGTGTAGTACTTCTGTGATGTATTCATTCATAACCTCTTTCTCTTTCTGAAATAATGGATATAATCTGCCTTGTGGAAGAGGGTGTCGGGGCAAATTCACGTGGCAAATCCTGCCGACAACGCCAATATGTCTTGGCAAATTTGCTGCGAACTATGCCAATTTTCCAAACAAAATCAATAACTACTCAAGCACTGAAATAGCAAAAGAGTTTATTGCAGCCAAACGTAAATGGACAGCACTGGACCAGCCAGACAAAAGGCAAACAGACAAACTGCGAAGTTGTCTTTTCCTTACCTCCTCTAACTTCCCTAATTTTACATGGTTTATTTACCTTCATTAAACAATTGCATCATTGTTTGCTCCTCCTTAAGTCAAGAAATCACTTAATATTTATGAGATGTAAGCCAATTTTGCCTAGGTTAGATTGATGAAGCACCGCCCAATTGCGTAATCTCTTCTTTTCCTTTTTTTACATCTCATATTTATTTAAGTCTGGGCTTAAGATGTCTTATGCTTTCCTTTTTTGGAGAAAATTTGGTTTGTTCCTTTTTTCTTGACCAGACCATTGACCACCGCTGGTGACTTGGGTTTTGTTGAAGCCGCAATCAATTTTTCTGAATTTTCCTTATCAAGATGTGTAAGTGTTTTTTTTAATAATTTTTTTTTTATTATTCCATCACAGTATATTTTGTCTTATTTGTCTTTAACTGTCCGTTAAATATATTTTTCATTTATAAAGATAATTTTTTATTAGTACTTTAACATATGTTCTGGTTATTCATTTAGACTATACTTCTAACATATTTCTATAACTAATCATTTTAACAAATTATTTTAATGATTTTGCCCTTATATTTTAACTAAAATAAGTATTGAGATGAATTTAATCAGATTAAATCTAATTAAAGTATTGAGATGACTTTAATCAGATTAAATCAATCAATTGATCATGTTTGTTTATATTTATTTTTTGTTTACCTACTACTATTCCCATATTATGGGGGAATATAAGGTTAGTTTAAGACAATCACATTAATCTGATCATTGCATGATTATTTGTATTGCTAGTTTTGAACCTACACTACTAAAATCAAGATTACGTGATTACATGTATGCATATATAGTGGATTATTATTGTGTATATTAGTTCAATTTGGTAACGGTTAATTTTAGTTGTGCATGTTGTAGTATGCTTTGTTTTGTTATATTTCTTTTAGTACGTGCAAAATGCATTTGTTCAGATTTTTCTATTGGGCCCATTTTTACTAAAATTCTCTTTCTTGTTTTAGTTTGCAGGCAGCGCCTTTCTCGTACAACTTCTCGTCTGAGATTCCTTCTGGGAGCAGGTGGCTACACCTTCCCTTACCCAAATCGTCACAATTTGCGTCTGATTCGAGCTCTGATGGGCCTAGTTCGCCACCTGGAAATTGTGATTGCCGAGATTGAGGCCCTCTCTCCACCAAGATGTCCCCCAGTGCGACCTTACTACAGGTCCACCGGTGTTCCACCACCCAGTGATATCACTCCTGCTTCTCCTCCATTTTTACCCAGCGTCAGCCTCTATCCCCCTCTCCAGTTCATTATCCTCATTCTTCTGAGGATGATGATACTGCTGAAGATCAGTGATTTGATTTAACTGATATACTTCTTTCATTTTTTTCCCCAATCTTATAAGTCTGATTTATGTTGTTTATCTGTTTTTCAACGCAAAAGTCTGTCTCTTTGCACTTTGTCCCAATTAAAGCAGAATCGAAAGTTTATTTTTATATTTTAGATCACTGCCTGCATTTTCTGTATTTTCCATTCCAATAAAGTTCCTTAATTTCTTGCACCCTGTGTGTACGGGTTGTTCTTGGGTCACACTTTGCATATTTTCTTAATTTACATTACCCAACCATCATTAACCATCTTAAGATTAATCGTAGTGAATATTATTAGTATTATTATTACAGATTACAGGTTATTATTTTTCCTGATGTTAGTTTTCTTATCTTATTGCTCTATTACCTAACCCTTGCCTTCTGCCTGCATGTTTTTCTCACTTCCTCAATTTGTCGTGCAGGCGTCTCTTTGAACAAGTACTGCGAGGATCAAAGCCTCTTGAACCAAGGCCTTCTGGGTATTTGGTACCTTCCACTCGACTACAATTATAGATCAATCATTTTTTTCCACAAGGGGCACCTTTAAGAAGCTCGATTGCATAGGGGTCAATGGGGTGGGAGATGAGTGGCTTTAACACATCACTAAACATTATATATTCCTTGGAGATGATATTTTTGTAGCTGGTTTTGGGCTTTTAAAAGGTGGATGCTACATGGAGGGTGGCTTAAAGCATGCCATGTTTTTGCACCCCTTACACCACTGCATGATTTCCAGTTTCTTCAATGATGTATAAGGGTTATTTGCATTGGCTTACCCTGATACAGTGCTGGGAATTCAATAGTTTTGCAGGGATATGTTTTTTTTTTTTTTTTTTTTTTTTTTGCATCGAGGAGTCAAGGTTTATTGTAAGGTAAATTCAGTTGATCAATAATAATAATAATAATAATAATAATAATAGGGAATATTTGTGGAAATATTTGTGCAGAACTTTTATTTTGTTGTTAATTATTTTGCAAGATGGTCGAGGCAGTAAGAATACATGAATAAAACATTTAAGTTAAAAAAAGATCTGTGGTGAGCATGGTTATATTAATATAGAGTCATTTATTTGTTGTCCCGTACCAGCAGCACACACTGTTTTATTATTTTTTTTATTTGGGATCACAGATCAGCGTCCCTGCAGAACCTTGTGCTTTCCCTTCAAAACATTAGTGTGCTTTCTGGTGGTTGAAGCACCACTTAAACAATTACTCGTGCTGCCACTTTACATCATCATCACTAATGAGTAATGCAGCTTCGCCTATTTGATTTACACAGGTACACTAAGAGTAGAATAAATAGATTTTAAAATAATTTACCAAAATATAAAAAATGTAAAAACAAAAAACAAAACCCTGACATACAGTACAGTATTTAACACAAACCTGTGTTATCTGACTAGCATGGGAAATAATATTCACTCTCAATATATTAAATATTAATCATATTTTTCTTCATGTAACATGCTCCCAAATCTATTAAAACATTTTTATGTTTTAGTCAATAAATAACCAGATACTAAGTGAGAAATTTTATACACAATATTTATACAAAAACTTACATGAGGCATAACTTTACCCTGGTACATCCTGTTGCTGAAAAGAAGGTCCCTCTGTGGAAAAGGTGTAAAAATGTCCCGAATATCAGCAGTAGCCTAAATAAAAATCCAGCTGCTCTGGCTTCTCCTCTTCTCTATGCTTGAGCCTCGTGGATTCTTAGTTATAAAAGGGAAAATGAGGTAAACCACGCCCCGTAAAACACATCAGCAGCTGAATTTCAATAAAACATCCATTAAACATCTACACTGTCCCAGAGTATCAGCAATAACAAGCTAATAACTGGAGAAAATAAAACTGGAAGAAGAATAATTTCATAATAATATTAATTTGATAAATATCCCAATTTGGTTTTAGGGTTTTTTACCCTTCAGATTTTGGTATTTGCAAGTGAGAAGGAAATGCCATACACCTAGCACCTACCTCAATAATAAACCAAATTTAGAATTTAAAATGTAGTGATAAATCAATTATTTAAATACTTCCAGAGGTAAACAGTCAATCTGAGAATGTTGTGAGCCAGCGCATGACTTGGCCATCTTTAAAACCATGTTTCACCTATCCACTCCTCCTGGATACACCCCTTCATGATTTAGTGGAGTCCAAAACAGATTCAATGAAGCTGAACATCATAGCAGAGATTGCAGACATCAATTGTCAATGTACCACTCTGGGATTGAGGTTGAATGGATGGTCTTTGAAGACACTGTAGAGACTCAGTTGCTCTGGAGAAGCATGGACCAGCCCAGCGATTAATGTCCCCTCTGCCATTCCAGACCTGTCTGACTGATCTTAGTCCTGATCCTGATGCCCTGCTTCTGGTTGGAGATCTTGTCACATGGAGGCCTGTGTGGTCTGCTTGGGATGCCTGTATTGACTAGAAGGAGTTCCACTTAACTATAAAGGTATATATATACTACTACTGTAAGCAGATAGCTGTTCTCTGATGACATAAGACTACAGTCATTTAATAGTTTAGGTCTGAATTCAGTTTGTACCTAAACCTCCAATATTGAAAATGAACTCCATTTAACTTAAACACCTCTCCTGTTTTACTGAACTTCCAGCCTCCTAACATTCAGTATGACTGCTAATCAATCCGTGCTATGAGTTACCACCCAAAACAGGGATGGGTTCCCTGTTGTGTATGACTTCTTTTAAGTTTGCTTTCTATTACCTTTTCATGGATTTTCTTGCCATTGTCACCTTGGCTTGTCATATGGGTGATTGTTTTTGAGGCAGGAGAATACCTTTTTTTTTTTTTTTACAAGTTTGATGTGGCTGTTAAGTATGTAACCTGGTGAGTAGATCAAGATGTCGTCAATGTAAGCCCTTCTCCTTCTCAACAAAGCAGAAGCTTGATGAGACTAGAGATGTGGACAGACAATTATATCCTTCTGTGAAGTATTGTTTCATAACTTCTGAGATAATGTATAAGAGTTATTTGCGTTGGATCACCCTGATACAGTGTCAGAAATGCAATAGTTTTGCCATAATTTTGCCTATCAGGGAAAATCTAATAATTTTGATTCATACATAAACTACAGTATGTGTATAACTTACACATTATATACTCAGTTCCCTAATTTTCTTTTTGATTGAATTGCATTGATGACCATTGTTAAAAGTATGGTATATTTCTAAGACCCAGATTCTACTGTTGTATACATTGCAAGTTCTACTGACTTCTTTTCTTTATGTATAGCAAATAACTTGTTTCTTTCCACCTTTTTGTTGAGGCCAATCTCTAGCTAGCAAGAGGAAGGTTAGGGATTTATATTTACATTTAGGCATTTGGCAGATGCTCTTATCCAGAGCGACTTTAAAGTTTACATCACTGGATACATACTTAGTTATTAACCTAGTTAACCCAGTGTAAGTGCCATTAGTCCAACACAACTGGGAAAAGGTTGTTTTTTTTTGGTGGGGGGGTTAGTTCAAGTACTGGAGAAACAGATGTGTCTTGAGTCGTCATTTAAAGATAGTCAAAGTCTAGACCTCCTGTGGTCACAGAATATTTTCCAAATATCCAAAGTCGGGATGATTCCTGTGGTCACAGAATATTTTCCCTATCGGTCCTTCACGGTGAATCAAGCCGTTGGCTCCTCCTGCCAATCGCCATGATCGGGAGAGGTCAGCATGGGCGTGCTCCTTTGGGGACGACTGAGGTCATTTGGCCACCAGCCAAGAGCCCTCTAGAAGACACAGTCCTGCTGAGTTCTCGTTCTGTGGGCATTGGCTTGTCCTGTGGTGTTTCTGGTCGTTGTGGCCAGGGGGCGTGGGAACCTAATGGTGGAGGTATATAGCAAGATGGGGTTAGCTTTTTTTTTTTTTTTCCTTGGTCCCAGGAAAAGAGTTGCAAGTGCACATTTCAGCGCCTCCATTATATCTAGAGGAGAGGGTGGGGCTTGCATACCCACCACTTTTCACTCTTTCCTCAGAATGGCGCGTCACCACAATACGATATACTTTTATTCAGTAAATAAAAAATTGTGCAAATCAAAAGATAGGGACAGTACAGTGCATGAATACAACAGAAAAAGAAAAAGAAAAACAAATATAACAATAGTTGCACTTTCAAAAAAATTGCACTAGGTCCAATAAATTCCATAAGGGTAATATTGCACAGTTTAAATGTCATTATTGCACAGTTTCTATTGCAATGAATTGCATGAGGGTAATATTGCATAGTTTAAAATGTAGTTATTGTACAGTTCTGTTGCAATGAATTGCACTAGCATAATATTGCACAGTTTAAAATGGTGTTGTTGCAAAGTTTCTATTGCACACAAATACAAAAAACGCTTTGAAGTTTCTGTCATTGAATGGATCCTCACTGTTGGGAAGGGTTTTTTTTTTCTTATGAAGGGAGGCAAAAAAGATTAGTCTAAGAACTGAAGAAACATCTGAAATAATCATTTAAAGATTGCCAAAGACTTATCTATATGGACATCTAGAGAAAGTTCATTCCAGCACCTAGAAAAGAAAAGAGTCTAGTTGCATGTCTTTTCCTAATCTTTGAGAAATGATGGGACCAGTCAATAAGTGCTGGAGGATTGGGGGGGGATATGGTGCGGTGCGGGGTGTGATTAAAGCTTAGAGGTAAGTGAGTGCTGGCCCATTTTTAGCTTTGTGTGAGGGTTCACCACTAGAGGGCACTGTTTTTGGTTTGTAGTTTTTGTTGGTAGACCCAGTTTCCCAGAAGGCACCTCAGTCAGGTGATGCGGGTGCTCACCTGAACGAGGTAGCTAATTAGTTACATTATAAATAGCTGGTTGTTCTGGGAAATTGGGTTAAGCATTAATGTGAGTTCTGTTGAGTGGGCCTTTGGTTTCTCTGATTTTAAGTTTATATTTGTCTTAATTTAGTATGTCTCTGTGTCTCCTAGCAGGGTTAGCCTCTAGGAGAATTATCCTTTTGTGTTTACCCTCATGTGTGAGTAACCTCCTTTGCATGTGTAGTTCTTAGTCTGCATAAATACTAACCAGTGCACTACTAACCTGCTTAGATCTTAGTCTGTTAAGTCTTCGAGTCTGTCTAGTCTCCTTGTTTGTTTAGATCATAGTCTGTTTAGGTACTAACCTGTTTAGCAACTAACCTTCATACTTCTTAGCCTGTTTCATACTTAGTCTCCTATGTACCTAGTCTGTCCCCCCCCCCCCAACCACCTCCCCCCCCCCCTTGGGTCTCTGGCTACTAGCCTGTTTAGCTACTAGCTGTCACGAACTAACCGGAATGATCAGAAGACTTAGCACTTAGCGGTTAGCCCTTTGTAGCGTGGATGGTAAACCCAAACGCGGAAGCACGCGAGTAGGCAGGATAACCACGCGATTTGGTCTAAGGACTCTCACGAAAGGGGAGCAAGGGAAA
This sequence comes from Clarias gariepinus, assembly GCF_024256425.1. Taxonomy (NCBI): domain Eukaryota; kingdom Metazoa; phylum Chordata; class Actinopteri; order Siluriformes; family Clariidae; genus Clarias; species Clarias gariepinus. Next base: position 1,515,265 of record NC_071119.1, read on the forward strand.
AACACAAATTTAACCCGCGTCCTATAAACACACACTCGAATCAGAAAGTAGACCCAAGAAAAGTGAGTACTCACAAAATGGCAGACAGGCGATCTGAACCAGCATCGGGCGAACTCAATGACTGAGTGATGTGAAGCGCCATCTTGGCTCCTTTTATGCTTCCTGTTTTAGCGACCGTTCTACTTCCGGGTCCTAGTGCCGGTCGCAAAACGGGTGTGTGTGACAGTACCCCCCTGTCCAGGACCGACTCCCGACGGTCCTGGGGTGGAGGATACCCGGCGACGGTAGTCCCTGATAAGTTCCGGGTCGAGAATAAACCGGGCCGGAATCCAAGATCGCTCCTCGGGACCATAGCCTTCCCAGTCGACCAGGTATTGGGTGCCTCGGCCCCTAGGACGCGAATCGAGGATCCGACGTACGGTGTAAGCAGGACCACCGTCAATGATTCGGGGAGGAGGAGCAGGGGGGGAGGGTGGAACCATAGGAGACGTGGTGAAGGGTTTCAGCTGTGACGTGTGGAAAACCGGATGGATTCGGAGCGCCGCAGGCAGCTGGAGCCGGTAGGTGACAGGGTTGATGCGGAGTGTAATGCGGTATGGGCCGATGAATCTGGGTGACAGTTTCTTTGATTCTGTGCGGAGATGCAAATTCTTTGTTGACAGCCATACCTTGTCACCTACATTATACATTCGTCCCGGTGGGTGTCGGCGGCGATGTTGCGTAGCGTAGCGGTGGTTGGCCCTTTGGATAGCTTGATTAGCTTGTCTCCACAGCCGCCGACACCTGCGAACCAACTGTTGGGCCGACGGTACGTCAACCTCCGGTTCTTGATGTTCGAACATCGAAGGCTGGAAACCGTGGCATACCTCGAATGGACTGAGATTTGTGGCCGAAGAAACATGGAGGTTGTGAGATAGCTCAGCCCATAAGAGATAGCGGGCCCAGGAGCGCTGACGATCGGCAACAAAACATCTGAGATAGCGCTCCAGTTGTTGGTTGGTCCGCTCCGTCTGACCATTAGTCTGAGGGTGGTATCCTGATGACAGACTGCAGGTGGAATTAATCAGACGGCAGAAGGCCTTCCAGAACCGGGCAGTGAACTGGGGCCCCCTGTCCGAGACGATGTCTTTTGGGAACCCATGCAAACGGACTACGTGCTCTAGAATCAGCTCGGCTGTCTCTTTAGCTGACGGGAGTCCGGGAAGAGCCACCAGGTGCACAGCTTTGGAGAACCGATCCACGATGGTCATAATCGTCGTCTTTTCTTCTGAAGCCGGCAGGCCCGTGATGAAGTCGACGGCAATGTGCGTCCAGGGTCGGCGAGGAACCGGTAGTGGCTGGAGCTCACCAGGTGTCGGCTGGTTGGTGGTCTTGGCCCTGGCGCACACTGGGCACGCCCGAACGAACTCTTCGATGTCCGGGATCATGGAGGGCCACCAGAAGGCGCGTTGGACGAACTGGAGGGTGCGTCTGGTGCCGGGATGTCCAGAGATGGGTGATGAGTGGCCCCACTCCATGACGTCGCTCCTGACCGCTTGAGGCACGTAGAGTCGTCCAGGCGGCACACCTGCCGGTTCGGTCTCCGCTGCCTGTGCCTGGCGGACTCTGGTCTCTAGATCCCAGTGGAGAGGTGCGATGATTTTTGAGGAGGGGAGGACAGGCGCGGGTTCCGCCCGGGTGGCTTCCCCCTCATATTGTCTGGAGAGGGCGTCGGCCTTGGTGTTCTTGGACCCCGGGCGATAGGACAGATGCCACCGCGCCTGCCTCGGGTTGAGCTGCTTGATGTTCTGGATGGTGATCAGATTCTGGTGGTCGGTCCAGATGATGAACGGCTCGCTGGCGCCCTGGAGCCAGCGAGCCATTCCTCCAATGCCCACTTTATGGACAACAGCTCGCGGTCCCCTACTCCGTATCGCTGTTGAGTGGGATCAAATTTTTTGGAGAAGAAGCCACAAGGGTGTAACTTCTGATCTGGACCTCGCTGGGAGAGAACAGCTCCGGCGCCCACATCCGAAGCGTCCACCTCCACAACGAATTGTTTGTTGATGTCTGGATGGAGAAGGATTGGAGCGGTGGTAAAACGTCGACATAATTCATGGAAGGCGGAGATGGCGGTGGAGTTGAGGTGGAAGTGATGAGACGATGGACGGGTCAGGGCAGTTAGGGGTGCTGCAACTGTACTGTAGTCCCGGATGAAGCGACGATAAAAATTCGCAAACCCGAGGAACCGTTGAAGCTGCTTAAGGGTCTTGGGTAGGGGCCAATGACGCACAGCTTCTAGTTTCTGCGGGTCCATGGCCACACCCTGGGGCGAGATGACAAAGCCCAGGAACGTGGTGGAGCGCTCGTGAAAAGCGCACTTCTCCAACTTACAATACAGTTGATGGGCGAGCAATCTCTTAAGGACCGCCCTGACGTGTTGGGTATGTTCTTCAACTGTTCGTGAGTATATCAGGATGTCGTCCAGGTAGACGAATGCCCACCGCCCCAACATGTCTCGCAGGACATCATTTATGAAACTTTGAAAGGCGGCAGGAGCATTACAGAGTCCGAAGGGGATAACAAGACTTTCATAATGTCCAGTGGGAGTGATGAAGGCCGTCTTCCACTCATCGCCCTCTCTGATACGCACCAAGTTGTAGGCGCTCCGAAGGTCCAACTTCGTGAAAATGGTGGCACCAGAGAGGGCGTCCAGGGCAGAGTTGGTAAGAGGCAGAGAGTGTCGGTTTTTGATGGTAATGTTGTTTAGCCCCCGATAATCGACACATGGGCGAAGTTCACCCCCTTTCTTCTTTACAAAGAAGAACCCAGCGGCGGCGGGCGAGGAGGAGGGCCTGATGGTACCTTGGCGAAGGGCATTCGACACGTATTCCTCCATCGCCCATGTCTCGGTGGGTGTGAGAGAGTATATATGGCCGCGGGGGGGAGTCGAGCCCGGCTGGAGGTCAATCGCCAGGTCGTAGGGGCGATGAGGTGGAAGATGGATGGCGCGTCTCTTGCAGAACACTTCAGCCAGGTCTCAATATGCTGGAGGGATGGCGTTGGTGTCGACATCGGGGGCCTCGGACCCCCTAGAGCACGTCCCAGCCGATGCCGGTAGGCAAAGTTCGCTGCAGGCCGGTCCCCATTGTAGAATCCGGTTCTGAGTCCAGGATATGAGAGGGTCATGTTGTAACAGCCACGGATGTCCAAGGATGATGGGTGGTGATGAAACGGATGTTAGATGAAATTGAACCTGTTCGTGATGTTGCTGGATGATCAGGGTAATGGGTTCTGTCTGGGTGGTGATAGGGCTGGATGATAGGGGCCGGCCATCTACAGAAGTGATGCGAACGGGCTGGGATAACGCCTCAGTCTTTACCCCCAGTTCTTTGGCATAAGAAGAGTCAATGAAGTTACCTGCGGCACCGGAGTCGATGAACGCGGTGCTCCTGACTCGTTTGTGGCCAAATTGGAGGCTTACTTGGACCGTGAGACGGGAGATATTGGTCGTGGTGGCGAAGAGTTGGAGGCGACCCGGTGAGCTCTTCCCCTCGCTCACCGGGTCTGGGCGTTTCCCGGCCGGAGAGGACAGATGGCTCTGTGGTGGGCTCCTGACCCGCAGTAGGCACAGAGTCCCTCCCTGAATCGCCGTTCCCGTTCTGCAGCGGTCAAGGAGGCGCGTCCTAACTGCATGGGTTCCCCGGCTCCGGTGTCAACCACGGCAGGAGGTGGAGAACCGACAGGTCCATGAGTAGTGGAGGTGACTGTGGTTGGAGTTCGTGGAGTGGAAAACGCGAAGGTGGGTGTTGGCGGCAGGGTTCTCGGGGCTGGCTTCGGGCGAGATAGGAGGCGTTGGTCAATTCGGAGAGCGAGTTGAATCAAACCCTACAGGGTGGCAGGAAGCTCCCGCCCGGCTAGCTCGTCTTTTATCCTAGAAGCCAACCCCTCGTAATAGGTGGTCCGGAGCGCGGCGTCTCCCCAGGTGGCTTGTACGGCGAGAGTGCGGAAATCAGCCATGTAGCGGCTCACGGACGAACTTCCCTGCCGCAGGTGGTACAGCTTGGTGTCGGTCTCCACCTCGCCCGCAGGGTGTTCGAATGTTAACTTCAGCTGACGGGTGAATTCATTGTAGGAATGGGCGGTATCCGAGTCAGCACGAAGAACTGCCGTGGCCCACTCAGCTGCCTGCCCCGACAGCAACGAGACAAGGAGAGCAATGCGCAATCGATTGGTGGAGTATTTGGTGGCATTGAACTCAAACACTAGATCGAGAGCAGTTAGAAAAACACTGCATCTCCCGTCCGTGCCATCCCACTTATCCGGTAGAGCAAGAAAGACATCAGAAGTGGGGGGGGAGGGGGGGCGGAGCTGCGGCCGCTGCGGCGGGCGAACGGTTAGCCGGATCCCCGGATCTCGCCTCGGTGGAGGCTCCAGATCCCCGGATCTCGCCTCGGTGGAGGCTCCAGATCCCCGGATCTCGCCTCGGTGGAGGCTCCAGATCCCCGGATCTCGCCTCGGTGGAGGCTCCAGATCCCCGGATCTCGCCTCGGTGGAGGCTCCAGATCCCCGGATCTCGCCTCGGTGGAGGCTCCAGATCCCCGGATCTCGCCTCGGTGGAGGCTCCAGATCCCCGGATCTCGCCTCGGTGGAGGCTCCAGATCCCCGGATCTCGCCTCGGTGGAGGCTCCAGATCCCCGGATCTCGCCTGGGGAGATAAACCAGCGTCGTGTTTTTGTTTGTGTGAACTTTAAAGCTAAATAAATTTGTTTATATTGAACCTGCATCTGTGTTCGCCTCCTCAGTGTACCGACATTAGATAGATAGATAGATAGAGAGCTTTATCTAAGTCATTAAATTTATCAATGAAGATCAAACAGGTGTAATGACAAATTAATGCAAACTTGGACATGGTCTAAGGAGATTGGATTTTTTACTCTGAAAGTGAAAAGACTGTAGAGCGTGTGTAGTCACAGGGAAATGGACCGAATATCATCAGTCCCTGTAGCTCAGAGCAAAAGGTCATACAGATAGTCAGGGAAGGAAATTAAGGTTTCACAGAGTTTTAATAATAATCTATATCATACACTGTACATTTTTACTGCTCACAGGTTTCTGCTTAGGACAGGAGATGTACACGAGACATGTTGAGTTTTATAATATTCCTATTGTGGATTAAAAAGGCATGCTGTGGTCACACAAAAAGGTAATTAGATAAACATGCTTCATATGCTGTATTTTGGATTATTTCTGGATAATCAGTTTTCATTTGATATGTTAATTAAATGCATATGTATTTATCACAATGCAGGCCAAGAACAAAACTTCACTATTAGAGTGTTTCGGAGTGATGAGTAGGGGCGGCAAGGGATCAGTGGACTTTCTGCTTCAGGATTTAAGGAGGACACACCTCTTCAGACCCTCCCATCAAATCTCAGAGGCAAATGAGGAACTTCAGGGGGGATAAATACAGACAAAATAAAACGAGTAAGAGAGTCAGAACTGTCAAGTTAGAAATACTTTATTTTTTATATTTCTAGGGAAAAAAGTGGTGTATTTACCCATGCAAGGCAGAAATTAGTGTTTGGACAGACTTGATGGTGTTTTTATTCCCTCTGTGTGTTGTCATGGCCCAGATGAAGGCGTGCTCTAACTGTTCCCTGTTTGCTTCCCAGCATTTCCTTCTCAGCAGGATGAGTTTAGGGTTCCTCAGCAAGGTGTACACAAGGACCCAGCGAAGGTGAGCTCGTTTCTTTGCCAGAACTGCTGTAGAACATACTAGAACAGTAATGTGTAAAATGTGCTATGATGATAATAATTATAATAATAATAATAATAATAATTATTATTATTATTATGGACGGTTACCTGGTTTTAAATCTACTTGAACACTTAGCAGGCTGTGTTTGACCAGCAGGTGGCAGAAACACACCAGAACTGGATTATTGTGATGATGATCTGTTATTATCATTCCCACCCATGTACAGTGGCCTGCCAACAAAAAGACAAAAAAAAACATGCTAAAAATATATTGTACTGTATATATTGTACTGTAGTGAGTAAATATTAAATGATTGAATTAAGCATTTTCATACTTGCATCTAATTTCTTGAAGCCCTGAGGCATTACGGTCCGCTCGATACGTGACACAAGAAACAAGGCCACGATGGCGCTCCTGATTAACCTCAGCACACAGCTCCCCAAGCCCAGGATTACATTAAAGAAGAAGAGGTAGTAGTTAAAGGTGTGAAAAGCTTTCCTGTGGAGGATGGAGAAAAGTGATTGTCCAGACAAAGAATGCACGTCATGATTTATCCATTACTGTTACTACTACACTGGACTATTATTATTACAATAATAATAAATAATAAGAGCCAGCTGATAGACCTGTTATTGAGTGCCAGTGGTTTCTCTTCATCATGAGGTGAGGTTTTGTCATGCAGAAAAACCCATTTTATTACAATACGCTGAAGCTTCATCAGAGTGAACACAATGAAGAAATTTGTCCTGTATTTTATGACAAAATCCATAAATATTAATTAATGTTACTATTAATTAGAAGTCAAAAATAAAAAGCATCTATGATTTTTATATCTGGATTGACAGATGGCATGATGGTTTTATGGACAGATAATGAGATGGACAGATGAAGTGATGGATAAATAAAAGGACCTTTGGAGTGCTGGACTAATAGACTGTGACGTACAGAAAGGTTATCAGGTCGAGCAGCCAGGAGAGGAAGCCGTTTTCCCGAATCGGTGATATAACCAGATATACAAAAACCATTCCAGCTGTGAACATCGCCAAGTGAACGATCAGATAACCTAAAAAAAAATCAGGACTCAGATTAAACCTTCACTAAATGTAGAAGGGTACTGACCTGCATGTAAATGGTTTTAGAAGTGACCTGCTAGAATAAGCTTTGATCAGCTGAACTCACCCCACATTGTGAAAGCAATCTGATAGCCAGGATATTTCAAAAGTCCTGCCTGGAGATGCGAGATTTAGATTATCACCATTTGTATCACCATTGATATGTAAATGCAAGTGTGATGGAATTTTGTTCATGATGGTCAAAATGTATTTCTGTTTCAAGCCCAATGTTCTCCACATAGAACCACCATCACCCTGACCAGAATAAAGTGCTTACTGAACTAAAGATGACTGAACTAAATGAAATTTTTGGCCAACATATGTTATATACTTCAAGATTGATTTAACACGGAGTCTTTAAGGGGTCAAACCCAAGCCAATCATATTCTGGGCGCAGTGCATGGAGTACTCGTTGAGTTTGAGCTGAGGGGTGTATGTAGCCAGGTGCATGTGCATGTAGGAATTACCCTTTGTGATCACACACTCACCAGACTAACAGCAGGTCTCAGTGTGAATGTCTTCGGCAGATATTGTTTCTCTCCAGCCCACAATGATTTAATGTGCTTTCTGTTGATGGAATAAAATGTAATAATGATTTAAGGTAACATAATCCTGGGATTTTAAGCATCGTTTAAAACTCAGTCAATATACAATGTTTACTGGGTTCTACCTGTAATAGACCATCACATGACTTATGTTAATGACAGATGAGATGGCAGCACACACTGATGTGACGTACCAGGTATCTGAAAACAAGAACAACTCCTTATTTTAATTCTTATTTATCATATACATTTAATGAACAAATATCATGTTAGTTCATGAAATAGATCAAAAGGTCGAGCTCTCACATATTGCATAGTTTAGGTAAGTTGTCCAAGTTGGCTTATTTGCAAAGATATAAAAATACGGACCGTAGATCATCTTAGTACACCATGAAGATAGGATCTGCTCAGTTAACACAATCTACACAAAATCACACAGCAGATAATAAATTGATTGCTTTGACTCCACCCACTATGCTGCAAATCCATTGAAGCAAACACACAAAGCCAGAAAGATGTGGTTATTTTGTACAGAGAAAAGACATAATTGCTCTGTGGCCTTTAATTCTCCTCCACATTTCTCTCTCTCCCTCTCTCTCCCCCCTCTCTCTCACACACACACACACATACCAGGTATACTCCAAGGAAGGAGAGCACAACAGTGGCGATGATCCTATTTGGGAATTTAAAATATGGGTCCCACTCATACACTTTCCTCTGGAACCAGCTCTTCTGCATAAACCTAGAGTGTAAAACAAGTCTTAGTCTGAGTTTGTGTGTGTGTGTGTGCATGTGTGTGTGTGTGTGTGTGTTTCAGTTTAGTTCCTGTAGATTATTGTCATGACTGTATATTTCAGGAATGGATTTGATGATGTAACTGTGAAGTTGAAACACTAAAAGAAATGAGAAATGAGTGCTGATGAGAGACTCATGTGTAAGTGTAAGGGTGTCAGTGAGGGTACATACACTTCAGCAGGCCGCCTCAGTAATCTTTGTACATATCTGTACTGATGTTTCATTTCTTCCTTCTGCAGGCCAGACACATACACACACACACACACACGCACACACACACACACACACATACGCACACACACACACACACACACACACACACACGCACACATACGCACACATACGCACACACACACACACACACACGCACACACACACACACACACACACACACACACACAGAATACTCTTAAAGGTTTTCAGAATGTGTCTGTCAAATGTCTAGTTGACATATTACCTGCCTTCTGGAAGATTTTCTTTCTGATTTACAGTAAAAAAAAAAAATAGTAAAAAAAAAAAACAACTATCAGGTGCACAAGGCAGGAAGTGACTCAAGAAGAGGAGCAAAAAAAAAAAAGCAATATAGAGGTGACCGGTATTACCATGTATAACATTAGTGTTATGTTTATATTGTATTTTGAAATAGCTTTTTTTAGATCATCAAGTTAACTGCTAATTTTTTTAAATTCATTTTCTTTTAAATAAATATAAGCTTTTGTAATGTTTACGGTGGTGTAGTGTTTAGCACTGTCGCCTTGCACCTCCAGGGTCTGTGTGTGATTCCCGGTCAGGCTCGATTCCCGTCTCTGTGTGCATGGAGTTTGCATGTTCTCCCCCTGCTTGGTGAGTTTCCTCCCACAGTCCAAAGACATGTTGGTTAGGTTGATTGGCATTCCCAAATTGCCTATAATGCGTGAATATGTGTATGTGTGTGTGCCCTGTGATGGATTGGCACCCTGTCCAGGGTGTACCCCGCCTCGTGCCCTAAGCCTCCTGGGATAGGCTCCAGGCCCCCGCCACCCTAAATATAGTATAAAGCGGTATAGAAGATGAGTGAGTAATGTTGTTGTAGTACTAGTTACATTAGTTACATTACTGCTTGCTTTTATCTAATCAAAAAGAGTCTAAATGCCTTTTTAAAAAGAGGGAATCCCAATGACGTGCTGGTTCATGTGATCCTGCATAAAATAGTCCCCAGGAAACAACTCTGGGTGGAGAGATGAGTGAGACGGCGCTGTTTATGGAGATTTCAGGAGAGAGTGAATACCATACCATGATGAATTTTCCAGTTTCCAGTTTAATTCCTTCTGACCTGATTCACAACACCTCTTGCTAGGGACAGATTGAATACATCTGTGAAGACCCCGGGCAGCTAGCCAGCCCATGTTTTGATAACACATCCAGGGATACATCAGGCCCTGCAGCTTTCCATGCAATGATGCTGATCAGTACTGTACCGGCATCACTGGTAGAGAGCATAAACAGATGGTAGTCTCCAGGGAGCTAGTTTTTGATTGCTGGTGTTATATTATGAAGTGCCCTTGAAACAAGGGGAAAATTACCAACTAGTAGTCCCCTTGATCACTAACACAGAGCTTCTTACATTATTGCCATGACAACCCATTAGGTGGACATCTGGGGAGGCTAAAAACACTGCTGAGGCCACCAGATGTTGAATAGTGGCCCTCAGTTCACAAGGACATTTCACAGTATGTCAAGAGGTGGTGTCTGCCAAAGGTACAAGCCAGAGAACACCAAACCAAAGTGTTCCCTTTCAAAGGCTACACTCGATGCTGCGTGAAAACGCTATGGGAAACATCTTGTCATGTTGCCGGTTGTGAAGCATGTGTGTATCAAACACGCCAAATTTTGGCTTATATAACCTCGGTCGGGTGACGTCATCTGATGAGACGCACCTGCAGGTTATAAATAGGAGTGAACCGGAAACATTCCTCAGATCTTTTGTCTTCACTGACCTTGTTGTGTATGCGTGTGTGTTTAAACCAGCAAAATAAGAAAGTGTTTAACTCACCGATATGGCAGAGTTTTAATTGAGATGTCCCTCCGTGTCTGATAAATACATATCGGAGGGCGATCACTACACTTTACTGCTTCGAATAAAGTGCTCGCGCGCGCCCCGCATTCCTTGAGAAGCACTGGGCCGCGGCGCATTTTTGGGGCTTAAAACGCGTGTATCCAGCAGAGCTGTGAGAGACGGATTTAAAACTCCTATCTCTCACTTCCTCGTTGGATCGGAAAATCCCTCTGTTCGCTCGCAAGCGCGCGCTGCGCTTCTTGTGAATGGGCAAGGATAAATATTCTCTCTCGCTCCGCGGAGATGGAAATAGCACCCAAGCACTTAAAAAAAAAAAACAAAAAAAAAAAACATTAAACGGCAGGTTCTGTCGGGTGGCCGGGGGCGGAGCCTCAACAACGCTCTCTCCCTTTTTCTTAGCAATCTCCATATGAGTTAACCCTTTCATGGAGTTAGCTGTATCTATTCTGTGTTTTCCTGCCATCTACTTTATTTATTTGTTTAAATATAGTTGAGGTGGAAGCGCAGGGTTATATGATGACGCCCAGATAGAAGAGACGCTTCCAGGCTATCTCTCTCCTGGGACATCATCCTCCCTGAAAAGCTATTACTTCCTTTCAAGCTGTGTAGACTTTTATCTTCCCTGGAAGGAAAAGCTTTTCAGGCAGCAGGTCTGGTTGGTTCTCCATTGCACACCATGACGGGTTTGCAGGTCTACCAGGCTGACCTGCTGAGAGACTTGAGTACTGGCGGGGCTTTTCAAGATAGGGCGTTCCAGAATTACGCCGGGCCACAGACTTATGGCTGAATCTCAGCAGCATCAAGCATAGGATCGCACATCCTCCTTGATGCCCCTATTTCACCTTCCGGCCTGTTTGGCGATGTCGTTAACTCATTCGCCACTAGGTTCATGAGGCAAAGTTATATGAACAAGCCCTCGGAAATTCCTTCCCCGCCGTGCTCAAGAGTCGGGACTGTCGGCCACCCAGTCTCGACCGGGTCTGACGCTTGCAAGGCGTGAAACACACAAGGAGAGTGTTTTTGAGCCGGGCACCCCCTCGTAAAGATTGGGGTGCCTGCGCTTTACAATCCGCCTCAAAAGAGCTCAGACTGGCATATTGTCTTCTTCACAAAGAAGCCCTGAGGTTCATGTGCCCAGGACCATGGGGGTGGCCCCCCAATGGGGAGAGGCACGCAGGATTCCTTTCGAGAATGAAGTGTTCTCCCTGGCACCCCAGGAGGTCGGTGTTTTTTGCTCCGCCACCACTGGTGTTTCGGGCAACACCAGTCTCCAATAAAGTGTTAGCTCTTCGTTTTTTTCCTGCCATGTTTCAGGATGACGAACATCTAACATTGCCAACATGAACATCATTGCCGCTATCTAAAATAAATAAATACAGCTTCAAAATGTTGACTGTCAAAGTGATTGCTCTCAAATCCTACCAAGCGATTGATTCGGGACAATCGATTGAAGGATGCTTACTTTATATAGATATATTGCCACAACACAGGAGGTTCCTAAGGTCGCTTTCGGGGGCAAAGCTTACCAGTATCGGGTCCTTCCATTTGGTCTAGCTCTCTCACCCGCACATATATGAAATGCATGGATGTAGTTCTGGCACTTACGACTCCAGGGCATCCGTATTTGAATTACATAGATGACTGGCTGGCCCAGTCTCAGTACTGTAGCTAGCGCTTTGACATCAGCATGTCATCCTAGCTCATCTTTGTTTCTTAGGATTGAGACCCAACGCCATGAAAAGCGTGCTCTTTCCTGTTCAGAGGACAACATATTGGGTGTCACATGGGATTCGATCGTAAGCGGGCACAGCTGTCTCCCGCTCGTGTTGAATCCATTCTCAACACCCTCAAGGAAATCAAGCTAGACCGGAAAGTGACCATCACTTTCATAGATCTTAGCTCTTATGGCAGCTGTATCCACGGTGACACCTTTGGGCCTTCTGCACATGAGAGCTTTTTAGTTGTGGCTAAGAACCTGAGGATTTCACTCTAGGGCCAATCCCCAATAAAGGTTACGCGCCAGGTGCTTCATACCCTTCCTATGTGGTTCAGACCCCGGTTTCTGACTTTGGGTCCCACTCATAGTTCGTCTTGTCGTCGCAGATGCTAACGACAGACGCTTCCCTCATGGGCTGGGGTGCAGTCTTTGATGACCGTCCAGCCCAAGGGAGCTGGAGAGGCCATCTTCTCGCGCGGCACATCAATTGCCCCGAAATGATGGCTCTATTTCTGGCCCTAAAGCACTTCCTCCAGCAGTTGAGAGGCTACCATGTCCTAGTGCGGGTGGACAACACTATGGCAGTCTCATATCTTAATCGCCAGGGCGGACTGTGCTCGCGCCGCTAAATAGCTAGCACACCAGGTTTCTGTCCCTCAGGGCGAATTACATTCCAGGGCATATGAATGTGGGAGCAGTTGTTCTGTCCAGTCAATCTCTGACACACGGGGAATGGAAACCCCACCCCAAAAATAGTCAGTCAATCTGGGAGAGATTTCAGGTAGAAGAGGTGGACCACTTTGCCTCGCAAGATCAGCAAATGTCCCCTTTACTACTCTCTGACTCTTCCAGCTACCCCGGGTCTGGACGCCGTGGCCCGTACATGGCCCTGGTTACGCCTTTATGCGTATTTTCCTGATAGCTCTGCTCCCGGGAGTCTTGGCGAGGGTCCATCAACAGTGTTCGCGCCTCTTATTGATAGCGCCCTGTTGGCCGACCAGAGTGTGGTTCTAGTATCCCTCTTCAACGGCTCACCATGGGTGATTCCAATGAGGTGGGATCTTCTGTCTCAGGCGCAGGGGACAATATTTCATCCCCGGCCCGAGTTTTGGAACCTTCACATTCAGTCCCTGAACGGGACCAACTAAGTCAAGCTGGTCTTTTAGCCAGCAGAATTAAGACTATCCTAAGTGCTAGGGCTCTCTCCCCTAGAAGAGCTTATGCCCTCAAATGGAATCTATTTGAAAGTTGGTGCATGACGAAGCAGGTAGACCCAGTCCACTGCCAAAATGTTTCAGTGCCGGAGTTTCTGCAAGAAAAAATTGTCCTCGGGCTTGTGCCCTAGTACCCTCAGGACGTACGTAACTGCTATTTTAGCCTGTCACAACGGGACCAACTAAGTCAAGCTGGTCTTTCAGCCAGTGTAATTAAGACTATTCTAAGTGCTAGGGCTCCCTCCCCTAGAAGAGCTTATGCCCTCAAATGGAATGTATTTGAAAGTTGGTGCATGACGAAGCAGGTAGACCCAGTCCACTGCCGAAATGTTTCAGTGCTGGAGTCTCTGCAAAAAAAGTTGTCCTCGGGCTTGTGCCCTAGTACCCTCAGGACGTACGTAACTGCTATTTCAGCCTGCCACGTCCTGATTGGTGAGGTTACTGTGACATGGTCCCTTTTGTGGGTTTTATCTATCGTGCTTGAAGAGCCAATTGACACCCTTTTTTGAACCACTAGAGTCAGCGCCTCAGGTTTCTGAACTTTAAGATGGTTTTTCTAAGGGCCGTTACCTCTCTGAGAGGATTGGAGATCTGTCAATCTCCCCTTCCTGCCTAGACTGTGCCCCTGAGGATTTTGCATCCTCACTGAACTATCTTCCGAAAGTTCCATTCTCAACATGCACCCTGTTGTTTTTGAAGCCTTCTGTCCTCCGCCTTTTACAGCTTCGGAGCAGGAGAGACTTACTGTGTCCAGTACGTGCTCTTTAGATTTACGTCCACACCATCAGCCAGTGGCATAAGTCAGAGCAGCTTTTACATGTTTTGGGGCCGCAACCAGGGGGGGCGGCCGTCACTACACTGGGTGAGAGATGCTATTGCCCTCTCCTATGAGGCGCGTGGGCTCACTTCGCCACTAGGAACCAGGGCTCATTTAACCAGGGAGATCGCCTCATCTACTGCACTAGCAGGAGGTATTCCCCTGCAGCAAGTGTGTGACGCGGTGGCGTGGTCCTTTCCGCACACATTTGTTAGATTTTATAATCTGGATGTTCATGCCACTCCGGGCTCACAGGTCCTCGAGTCAGCTTCCCAGATATAGTTCTGAGACCTTTTCGGCCTTGTGCGCACACGCTACACAACCTTGGGGTCCAGACACGTTGGTATTCTCGTTTCCATAGCGTTTTCACGCAGCATCGAGTGTAGCCTTTGAAAGGGAACGTCTCGGGTTACTTTGTTGTAACCCTGTTCCCTGAAAAGGCGGGAACGAGATGCTGCGTCCCAATGCCGCACTGCCTACGTGACCGGACGTCCGTTCAGACAAATCAATCTGAGGAATGTTTCCGGTTCACTCCTATTTATAACCTGCAGGTGCGTCTCATCAGATGACGTCACCCGACCGAGGTTATATAAGCCAAAATTTGGCGTGTTTGATACACACATGCTTCACAACCGGCAACATGACAAGATGTTTCCCATAGCGTTTTCACGCAGCATCTCGTTCCCGCCTTTTCAGGGAACAGGGTTACAACAAAGTAACCCGAGACGTTTTACAGTGTACTGAAGACTCCAAAACATACTTTGGGGCTGGACATAATGGGGCCATTCCCCTTTGAGTAAAAGGCAGAATGCTTATCTGCTGGCGGTGGACTATTACTCCAACTGGGTGATAACATTTTCCTTCGGGACATGAAAACAGTCACAGCCAGCGCAGGAAAAGAGAGTGATGTTAGAAAATGTGCGATCCAAGCACAGAAAAAGAGGAGTAAATAAGACACAAAGTACATATACAAATAGTTCACACAGTACAAGCAAGAGACATAGCAGCTTGTGTGGGAGGTCTCCTGAAGAGCTGGTAATTGCGTGGCTTGAGTTACAATCCAGAATCCAGAAGTGAGACACCGCCATATACTGTAAAAGAGCTGTGTTGGATGCAGTAGTCACTAACCTTTTTGTGAGTTAAAGCAGATGTGTCAGGCAGAGAAATAAACATATAGAGATTTTCTTAATGAATAACAAAATGTGGGTCAAAGTCAGAGTGTGAAGGCATTAGTGAGTCCACAAATAATTAGCTTGTTGTCAATAGAAAAATCCAGGCTATAAGGCATAGAATCCATAGGGTAAAAAAAAAATTGCAAGCTCTGTTAAAGGGGTTATGTGAGAAGAATGTGATGATACTGATCATGAAGGCATACAATAATCTGGAGGAGACTGGTTGTCCAAGTGCGTGTGATAATCTGGAATTGGCAGCAGGTGAGTTTGGAGCAATGTATGTGGTGGAGAAAAACAAGATGTGGATTATATATCCTTTTGTCTTTCGGCTGTTCCCTTTCAGGGGTCGCCACAGCGAATCATATGGCTATATTTAATCCTATCCTCTGTATCCTCTTCTCTCACACCAACTAACTTCATGTCCTCTCTCACTGCATCCATAAATCACCTCTTTGGTCTTCCTCTAGACCTCCTGCCTGACAGTTTCAATTTCAGCATCCTTCTACCAATATATTTACCCTCTCTCCTCTGAACATGTCCAAACCATCTCTCTGACTTTATCTGGCCTCTCTGACTTTATTTCCAAAACTTGTACATAGGTTGTCCCTCTGATGAACTCCTTCTTGATCCTATCCCTTCTTGTCACTCCCAAGGAGAACCTCAATATCTTTAGCTCTGCTACCTCCAACTCTGCCTCCTGTCTTTTCTCCAGTGCCACTGTCTCTAAGCCGTAGAGCATCTCTGGTCTCACCACTATCCTGTACACCTTTCCTTTCATTCTCGCTGATACTCTTTTATCGCACAACACACCTGACACTTTCTCCGCCCATTCCAACCTGCCTGTACCCGCCTCTTCACCTCCTTCCCACACTCTCCATTGTTTTAAACCGTTGACCGTAAGTACTTGAAGTCCTGCACCTTCTTTACCTCTGCTCCCTGAAGCCTCACCGTTCCTCTCATTCACACGCATGTATTCCGTCTTGCTGCGGCTAACCTTTATTCCTTTGCTTTCCGGAGCGTACCTCTACCTCTCCAAATTTTCCTCCACCTGTTCCCTGCTCTCGCTACAAAGCACAATGTCATCTGCAAACATCATAGTCAATGAAGACTCTTGTCTAACCTCATCTGTCAACCTGTCCATCACCAAAGCAAACAAAAAGGGGCTCTAAATCCTTGATGTAGACCCACCTCCACCTTGAACTGTTGTCACACCTACAGCACATCTCACCACTGTCTTATAGCTCTCATACATGTCTTGCACCACTCTAACATACTTCTCTGCCACTCCAGATTTCCTCATACAACACCACAGCTCCTCTCTGGGCACCCTGTCATACGCTTTCTCTAAATCTACAAAGACACAATGCAACTTTTTATTACCTTCTCTGTACTTCACCATCAGTATCCTCTGCATCTGATGTACTCTTTATATATATATATTTCAGAATTTTTGTCGAAAATTCCAACAGAATGTGTCCTGCTTCCCTGCGGGACACAAAACACTGGATCATGTTTACACAAGTGTGGCTGATGATTACAGAGTCACAGCCCTCCCCCACCTCAGACAATCTGATTTGGAGAACTTTTACCACTGTGCCATTGATAGCATTCTTACAAACTGCATCTCAGTGTGGTACAGCAATTCCACTGCTTAGGACGGTAAAGCCCTCTAGAGGGTGGTGAAAACTGCCCAACGAATCTTTGGCACCCAGCTACTCACCATGGAAGACATTTACGTGAGACACTGTCTGCAAAGGGTGAAAGGCATTATCATATTATTATATGCTTTTTCCTTTGGCTGTTACCACACAGGGCAGCTGATCATGGACTGTTAGCTAACATAACTGCACTGTCACTTTCTGTTTATATTGCATGGCTTAGTTTTTTACCACTATGCATTTTGCAATCAATAATTATGCTCATCATTGCACTACTGTATATGTCACCCATATTTATGCTGTACAGATGGGGCATTTAAAAATGATGTTTTTTTTCTGCGGCATGACGCAATTCTTCCAACTGACTAATGCGCTATTCTGCGAGTGTGCGCCTTGCAATTTCCATCCAAATGTTGTACTTCACAGAATTCCCACCAGGTGGCACATGGAAGAACTCTGCCAGAGCACATTTTATGTATAATCATTCAATGTCTGCAATGTATAGTATAGTCTATATGCACATGTAACCTAGTGATTGTGTGAAAACAGCTATAATAAATTCTGAGCAAATAGACACAGTTCTTATAAATGTGTCTATTTGTTCAGAATTTTACACCAAGTTTCTTCTTTGGGTTCGCATGCATTTTCGGAAGCAGAGCCACGCAGGTTTTATGTGACGGACTAATGTGAAATGAATCAATAAAATAATAAAAATAATATTGTTGTTGTAACAGTGTTTTCAAAAATACACACTACATTAATGTTGGCAAACAGCGTTTAACCTCATCTCTGGGGGAAACAGTTGTGTGAGGACAGATAAATGCAGTGAAACTTTAAATTCAAATTCAAATTTTATTTGTCACACACACAGTCATACACAGTACGAAATGTAGTGAAATGCTTACACGACCGCCAGTGACCTTAAAAAGAGAATTAAAACTTATAAGTAATAAATATCAATATAAGAAATATGATAAAAAATTTAAATAAAAATTTAACTAGAAAAAATAGAACCTGAAAATAGAAATATATTGTATACATAGAACTATAATTTTGTGCAAGTATGCATAGAAAAAGTGACTTTGTGCAATGGTTATTAAAGTGACTTTGTGTAATGGTCCAGAATGTAAACGTGAACATGTAGTGTAGATGTGATGTGCGTGGAGTTGTCCATAGTGTCCATGGATGTATAAAGATTGATTGATTGATTTTGAGAACTGTGAAAATATTGTGTTAGTTTTGCCTAGTGGTGTGGTTGAGAGACCTTATCGCCTGCGGGAAGAAGCTCCTCCTCAGTCTCTCTGTGTTGGCCCTTAGGGAGCGGAATTGCTTCCCAGACCGCAACAGAGTAAACAGTCCATTGTTGGGATGGCTGAGGTCCTTCACGACCTTTCTGGCCTTGGTCCTTAGGTGTAGATTGAGTGCAGGTCAGGGAGCTCGATGCGGATGATGCGCTCAGCTGATCGCACCACCCTCTGTAGAGCTCGTCTGTCCTGCATGGTGCTGTTCCTGAACCAGGTCGTGATGTTTCCCGTCAGGATGCTCTCTATGGTGCAGGAATAGAAATTCCTGAGCACCTTGGAGGGCAGTCTAAAGTCTCTCAAGCGTCTGAGGTGGTACAGACGCTGCCGGGCCTTTTTTACCATGGTGTTGATGTGACAGGACCATGTCAGGTCCTGCGTGATGTGAACACCGAGGTATCTGAAGCTGTCCACTCTCTCCACTGGGCTCCTGTTGATGATGGGGGTCTGGTAGTTCCTCTCCTGCTTTGTACTGAAGTCCACTATCAGCTCCTTTGTCTTGCTGACGTTCAGGAGGAGATTGTTTCTCTGGCACCAGTTCTCCAGATTTCCAACCTCCTCCAGGTAGGCCGTCTCATCGTTGTTGGTGATCAGGCCCACCACAACAGTGTCGTCAGCAAACTTGATGACGGTGGTGGAGTTGGTAGTGGCCACGCAGTCAGAGGTGTACAGAGAGTACAGCAGGGGGCTCAGAACACAACCCTGGGGGGCTCCAGTACTGAGAGTGATGGAGGCTGAAACATGGCCACCCATCCTTACTGCCTGTGGTCTGCCAGTCAGAAAATTGGAGATCCACTGACACATGGATGAGCTGAGTCCCAGGTGCTCCAGCTTGGTGGTGAGTGTGGAGGGAATTATGGTATTAAATGCAGAGCTGTAGTCGATGAAGAGCATTTTCACATAATTCCCCCTCCGAGTGTCCAGGTGAGTGAGAGATGTGTGGAGGAGATGTGAGATTGCATCGTCCGTGGAACGGTTTGGACGGTATGCAAACTTTAGTGGGTCCAGTGTGTCTGGTAGTGAAGAGATGATGAAGTCTCTGACCAGGCGTTCAAATCACTTCATCACTACTGAAGTGAGGGCTACAGGGCGATAGTCATTGAGGGAAGCAGGATGAGGTTTCTTTGGGACTGGAACAATAATAAACTCTTTGAAGCATGTGGGGATCACCGACTGAGATAAAGAGATGTTGAATATCTCAGTGAACACAGGTGCTAGCTGGTCTGCGCAGGCTCTGAGGATACGACCTGAGATGCTGTCTGGTCCTGCTGCTTTCCTGGTGTTCACTCTCTTGAAGGCTCTCCTCACGTCGTGCTCGGTGATGATGAACGCGCTTCCGGTGCTGGCAGTGACTTCCTGTCTGCAGCCATTAGCGCCGCTAGCATTAGCATCGCTAGCGTCTTTAGCTGCAGCCTCGAAGCGAGCATAGAAAGTGTTCAGCTCGTCTGCCAGAGTCACGTCTGCGTTTATCATACCGGATGTTGGTGCTTTATAATCCGTTATTGTCCTTAATCCCTGCCACAGGCTCCTAGAGTCACTCTGTTGGAGTTGTGACTCTAGTTTTCTCCCGTAGCGCTGCTTCGCCTCTTTCACCGCCTTCCGGACGCTGTATGACGCAGCCTTGTATGGTTCCATGTCCCCCGACGCGAGTCCCGTGTTGTAGGCAGCGGTGCGAGATTTCAGAGCGTCGCGGATGGTTTTATCCACCCACGGCTTCTGGTTGGGAAACGTTTTAATAGTCTTTTTCTCCACGGTATCATCCGCTAGTTTCCTGATGAATCCCACAACCGCTTCCGTAAACACGCTGACGTCACCATCGGAGCTGTTTCTGAACATGTCCCAGTCTGCGTCATCGAGTGCGTCCTGTAACGCGGCCACCGATTGGTCCGTCCAGCACGCGACCTCCCTCTGAACCGGAACTTCCTGTTTCAGCCTTTGTTTGTATTTTGGCATGAGGAAGATGGGGGCGTGGTCGGATTTACCAAACAGAGGGCGAGATTGTGCCTTGTAGCCGTCCTTGACTGTGGTGTAGCAATGATCCAGTGTCCTTTCGCCCCTGGTGGGGCAGGTGATATGCTGATAAAAGTTTGGCGCTGCACGTTTGAGGTTGGCACTGTTAAAGTCCCCCACCACAATAAGCGCAGCGTCCCGGTGTTGTGTTTGTTTCTGTGTGAGTGCCTCATGCAGCTCTCATAAGGCAGTGTCCGTGTCCGCTTGTGGTGGAATATAAACGGCGCTGATTATGACCGATGTGAACTCCCGAGGAAGGTAAAAAGGACGACACATGATGGACAGTAGTTCCAGGTTTGGTGTGCAGGAGCGTGTGAGAGGAACAACACTCGTGCTGTTGCACCAGCTGCTGTTTACCATTAAACACACGCCGCCTCCCCTTGACTTCCCCGAGTCCCGTGTCCTGTCCATGCGGTGAACCGAGAAGAACTCGGCCGGCTGGATGGCGTGGTCCGGCACCGCTGGGTTCAGCCATGTCTCGGTGAAGCAGAGGAGGTTGCAGTCCGGAATGTCTCTCTGGAACTTTATCCTGGCCCTGAGGTCATCGAGCTTGTTTTCCAGTGACTGGACGTTAGCGAGCAGGATGCTAGGCAGAGGTGTGCGGTGTGCACGGGCTCTCAGCCTGTTCCTGACGCCGGCTCGTTTCCCTCGGGGCCGCCGCTTCGCGTCGCGTCCTTTGTTTTCCCTCAGGATCTCACTCGGCCAGCTCGGATCCGGAGTTAAAAACGTCGAATTGTGAGTACATTGTATACCAATAGAAACAAGAGTGTCTCTATCATAACTAATGTACTCCATGGTGGTAATTTGACTGGTTTTAAAATGGTAAAAACTAACTTAAAGAACAAAAACAAAGAAAATCTGGTCGGAGCAGTCGTGACGGCAGCCGACCTCACCGGCGCCATCTTGGCTTTACTCAAAACGGATTCGAACAAAATCAATTACTCCCTCATGATATTTTATTGACTGTATTTACAGTGAAGAACTGAACAGATGTAAATCTTTTAATCTGTGTATAAACACACACCTTAATCTCCGTTTCTCACTCTGCGTGCAAAAAGACGTGAAGGATCAAATGTAAAGGGGAAAGAGACTATAATAATCTTTTTAGTTCGTGGAGCTAATTGCATATTTTTTAGGGGGGCTGAACATAAATTTAGGGGGGGGGGGGGCTAAAGCCTTAAAATGCCCTAACAAAGCCCATGAATTTGCTTATGAGCAAATATTATTTATAGGAATGTGACAAATTTCATTTGCATTAAGTACCTCATTTCCAAAATGAGTCAGCGATAGAAGAGAAGTTTTGTTAATGCAATATATTTAATGAAATATGATAATGATATTAAATGCACCCGAAGAAGAAACTTGGTGTAAAATTCCAACTTCACTAGGTGCCTTTCAAGACACTGAAGGACAACGGTGAATTTAGCAAATTTTTTTTTTGCTTTTCCAAAACTGTTGCAGTAAATCCTAAGTCTGTTTTATGTGACGGACTGATGTGAAATAAATCAAATATCTATATTTAATAATAATATTGTTGTAACAGTGTTTTCAAAAATACACACTACATTAATGATGGCAAACTGCGTTTTATCTCATCTGTGTGTCTCGTTCGGGGTGCTACTGGCTGATATTATTGCCAAGGGCATAAGTCCTTAATGAAATAATAACATAAAACAAACACACTGACGAGAGCAAACCAAAACGAACAACAAACTTAAACTATAACAATGCATAAGGTGAAGCACAGGTGAGATGGCGAGACATGGCACTATGACGGCACATACAAAACATGGGCTCTAGGGTGGAACAGAAGCTTTAAGACATTACATACAGGATGAATACAGGCTCTATTACCTGTTACAAATATTATAAGCCCTATGGTAAAACACAGGCTTATTAACATGACACGTAGTACACACAAACTGAGCATGGAGCCGAAACAAGAACTAGACAAGACGGGAGACAAGATTAAGGTTAGAGACGAGACTAGAGACATGGGGAGACGGCACTAGAGACATGGGGAGACAGGACTAGGGCTAAATACATAGCAATTAGCTACCCATGATAATTAGCTAAACATTAATTTAGCTAAACATGTCTTTAACCTAACATACATGTAGCTACACATACAACTAGCTACACTTACCAAATAGCTACAACACTAGAGGCTAGGGGACACAGAACTAGGCTAAGGGACACAGACGCACAAAGACTAGGCTAACTACTTACCTGCATCCTAACACACAACACAACATGACACGACACCAAAATCAGCTCCACACACACTAAAACACAATGAACATACAACATTGACCACACTAGAGCCTTATCAGACAAAAGAATGAACAGAACTAAAATTCAAACATAAATGAAAATACAAAGTAACCAAAAAACAAAACAAAATGCCCAGATTATGACATTGATTACAAAACCAACAGTGCTCGACCCAGTTTCCCAGACTAATCAGCTATTTATAGGCGATTTAATGATCTATCTCAGCTCAGATGAGCTCCCGCATAACCTGACCGTGGTGCCTTCTGGGAAACTGAGTCTGCAAACAAAAAAAACTACAAACAAAACAGTGACCTCTAGTGGAGATCCTACACTGTGGAGGAAACAGTTGTGTGAGGACAGGTGAATGCAGAGAAACTTTACTCAAAACGGAAACTGCGATTAACCCCTTTGAGGTCCGCGCACGCATATATGCGTTTTGAGGCGTCTTCCCCTGATGCCGCCAATAAGAACTTAAATTACACTTTCAGTGTTGTTCGTACAGACAAGATTTATATATATCAAATCTGTAAAGTGTCTACTTTTTTTTGTATGCACACATGTTAAAAATAAAACTTTGTGCATTAATAAAATAATTTGGTCTGCGTGAACTGCAGGGAGAAACACGTCATTAAAATGAACTGAAACTTAGCAAATACTCTACAGAGAGGCACAAAATACATATCTACTGTATAGAAAGCTTAAATTGTCTAATTTTACATTTACTAATTAAACTCGAAAAAAAACCCAGTTTTTATGTAATCTTTATGAAATTAAGGAGTGGTACAGATTCACCTGTATCGGTTCATTACAGCTAATGTGATCACGCCTCCCCGTGCGCGCGCTGTTCATATGGAAATGAACCTTTCATAAACAGCGCACACACAGGGAGGCAGGATCACATCAGCTGTAATGAGAAAAAAACTGCATAAAAACTGATTATTTGTTTTCGAGTTAAATTGGTAAATGTAGACAAGAAAAGTAGACAATTCAAGCTTTCTATAGATGTGTATTTTGTATGGTATGTAATATTACATATAAATAGTGTTTGCTACAGTACAATATTAAATTATTTTTAAATACAACAAAAAAAATTTTTGTATTTAAAGAAAGTTTCTGTATTTGCATTTCTATTAGCTTTTATCCCCATGTTTAGCACATATTAATGCCCTAATACCATTAAATTCTATTCACACCAAGTACAAATGGTTTTGATACAATGACTTTGATAACTACTGTACAGTACAAGGATAATTACAAGTGCAAATAGTGATACTGTAGTTGTCCTATAGTTTCACAGTCGTTCGAGCTGGTGATCCGGGTTTTCTTTTTCCTAAATGCAGTTAATACCAAACTGGTATTAACTGCATTTAGGAAAAATGCAGTTAATACCAGGAGGGGAGGTCCTAAGATATAAAATGCTGTATCAAACTAGCCTAACTACAGTTTATGCATTTGCAGTTCGCGTAAAATTGGTATTACACATTGGTTGCTGAATTTAATCTTACAACAGACATGGAGGCAAAGACATTCTATAAGAAAGTCGCAGTTTGCACTAACAAAAAGCAAGGGGTAAGAATCCATTTTTATTTACACCATTTCTTATTAAGTTTGTGTTGTCCTTCTCTTTAAACCCCAAAATCGCTCTACAGAAATCTGAAAAGGAGAACAAGCCATGCCCAGGCAGGAAAGCAAAGAAGCAACTTGGCTTGTAAAAAAGAAATCAGTATGGACAGTAATTGTTTTTTATTATAACACTGATAAATACTCATGTACTTTATATGTTCATGTTGTAATAAAGGTATTAAATTACTCTTAAAATTGGTTTCTTCAGGCTGCACTGATTAAAAACCAGTGTCCCAGCAGAGTGAAAGTTTCAAAGCAGGAGTTAACGACTTTGACAAGAAAGCTTTTAAATTTGTAGGCAAGGTTGGAGGAGCGTTTGAAATGAAAAAGCACACCAGTCTCAGCTGCCGACAAGAGATAGGGGCACCTCCACAGACAGCTTTCCCGCATTGATGTCAACTCTTTTGGAGACTCCCACTCTAGAGTCTGATGAAAATGAACCGTTTCCTCATTATTCTGCATTAGAAAAGAAAACAACCTCAGCCGGGGACACTTGGATAATGCAGATTCAAGATTCATGCAGTCTAGATTTTCCATCAGCGGCCTCTACACCCCTCGTTGACCGCACTTTCAGACAGCTCTATCGGGACACATTTCGTCAATGGACTCGCAATAAAACGCAGAACATTCAAACCATCG
This sequence comes from Clarias gariepinus, assembly GCF_024256425.1. NCBI lineage: Eukaryota > Metazoa > Chordata > Actinopteri > Siluriformes > Clariidae > Clarias > Clarias gariepinus. Next base: position 1,539,938 of record NC_071119.1, read on the forward strand.
TCTAACAAAAATGCCGATAGTTAGTTGCACACCAGTTCGAGAATATTTGGGATTTTCTTTTTTGTCCAACACAACGTCCTTTTGTTTGGGACTGCCTAAAACACCAACAGACGCCTCACATTATCATGTTCGTTGGTCTCTCATACAGGGAGTAATCCAATCTGACATTTCTTTAAATCACGTTCCCATAGAGACATAGCAACGATGTATCTGGATTTAACAGGACCAGATGGCAAACCAAGAGCAGATCGTTTTGCTGTTCATCTGTTTAAACGGTTAGTTCCTCTTCGTGTCTATCAGGACTGGGTAGGATTGGTAAATTTCGATGGTTCCAGGGGAAAAAAAGCTTTGCCCCACAACGTGCGTCAAGCAATTTCTGATGCTTTTGCAAAGAAATTTCACGCCACAGCCCAGGACTGGAAGCAAATAAAAAAAAGAATTAATGAACTACTCAGAAAGAAACGATTAAGTTTTTCTCTGTTTTAAGGTGTTGTGCAACAAGCACTGTTTGATTTATTTACTGTTTATTTTTATTATACTTTAAATGCTTTAAATTCTATACTGTCTTGTGATTATCTTATTTAAAATATATTATTATATTAAAATGGATATGTTTTAACTACAGACAGGGTACTTTTTAATCTAAAACGAATAAATTAAACTATAGTTTGCAACCATTTAAAGTATGTAAAACGTACTTTGTGGGTGTAGCACTTTTTATAGTGTCTGTACTAAGCTCTATGTACGTAGCACCTGTTAATATATCACATATATTTAAAATATCGCCAAACCATTGTCATATGATTCACGCCCCCAGTGACGACATGAAATCTTAAGGATAAATGCATTGCATCCACATGGACTATAACAGCATTTTAAAATGACAAAGATCAGCAAGATTCATTTCCAAGACATCAGAACAATGAGATCTGCAGGATGTTCCACTTGAGAGATACATCACCATCTGAATTCTATTGGTGTTCACGCACCCCTCTGCACAATCATAAGACATTACAAAGAAAAGACAGCACGCAAACGTAATCCTTGCAAAATTACTCCATGAGTTATTTAACTATTGCAACAATTATTAAGCTATCACAAATGATACAACAATAGTATTTGTTGTAGTTTTTCTGCCTAATGTGTCAAATATTTAATATCTTTTTCTTGTTTTTAGGGACATTGTCTCAGCCATAGAGAACATTACTGATCAAAATGATAAAATGGCTGCAAGATTGGTGAAAAAGAAACTATTGCGTGACTTTGGTGTGGACCAAAATCCATACGCAATGTCAGACAAAAACTTGAATGGAGGTATGGGAGGTATGGGAAAACTCAACATTGTCCCATGATCCGAAACAAAAATAAAGAGCTTTATCTTCAACAAGCTCAAAAGCTTTCTTTGAGGAATTCTCATAAAAGAAACCGTTGCCCCATACATCAGGGAAACATTTAAAGTTCACCACCGTTTTTACCAGGACAATGTCCCGAAGCACACTGCTGCAAGAAAAGTTATTGCCGCAGAGGGCATTAACTGGGTCAAGAGTCCCCTGATATGAATCCCATTGAGATGGTATGGCATGCAATGAAAGACTATATTAGAGAAACAGCAAAACCAATTACAGAGACCGATTTAATTGCTGCCATAGAAAAGTTCTGGTTTGAAGAACTAAAAGATACTATTGTAGCATAGCATACTATGTAACAACTACATAAATAGACTGTTTAAAGTTCTTCCAGTCATGAGTACGAATCAGGGTGGACATCCCGGAATGTAGTAGATGTACAAAACACAAATTAAAGTGTAATCCGTCTTAATCTGTATTTCTGCCTATGTAATCACTCAATAAAAACCTTACAGTAATGAAAACATGGTCTGATTGTATTAAATAGAAATATAAGTAAAAGAGGATCTTCAGCTTGCTCTTTTAGTTGGAAAATAGTATATTAAACTATCTAAACTAACTAATGACAAAATTGTGAAAATGGTGGAAAGTTATCACAGATCGTCTGAGCACCGGTTGAACTGGTTTTTACATGTAAATTATATTTCGCACCTTTTTGGGGGAAGAGATGGCGATAAAAGATTGAGTCAAGAGCATACTAAAACCTTCCCCCAATTTAATCCACTAACAAACATCATACAGTGTACAGTATATTGAAGCTGTGAAGAAATCAAGGTACAATATTAAATCAGATTAAAACAGATCTGTCATGATTCACGCCCTGTCCGCTGTTTTTTTCTTCTTTTTTTTTTCCCACGCTGTCACTTTCCTCACATGGGGATAGGGCAGAGAGTCATGCTTTTCACCAAAACCTTCCTCTAAAGACCCTTTCTCGCAAGTTTTCACCTCGTTACGTCGGCCCTTTCACCATAACCAAAATTATGAACCCTTGCGCTGTTAAGCTTTTGCTTCCCTCTACGATGCGACGGATAAATCCCACATTCCACGTGTCCCACCTATGTCACCTCGCCTCATGCCCATTAAGTATTAAAAATATATCACCATAGGAGCACAGCTCCGGCTCCGGAGCCCCCTTTGCCGCAGGTTGGCGACCCTCGATCTAGGCTTTATATTTAAATATAAGCTGATAAAAGAGCAACTTTAACTGAAATAACCACTCGTTACAACCGAGGTATGCAGCAAAGCATTTGTGAAGCCACAACACGCACGACCTTGAGGCGGATGGGCTACAACAGCAGAAGACCCCACCGGGTACCACTCATCTCCACTACAAATAGGTAAAAGAGGCTATAATTTGCACGAGCTCACCAAAATTGGACAGTTGACGACTGGAAAAATTCTCGATTTCTGAGACATTTAAATGGTAGAGTCAGAATTTGGCATAAACAGAATGAGAACATGGATCCATCATGCCTTGTTACCACTGTTCAGGCTGCTGCTGGTGGTGTAATGGTGTAGGGGATGTTTTCTTGGCAAACTTTAGGCCCTTAGTGCCAATTGGGCATTGTTTAAATGCCACGGGCTACCTGAGCATTGTTTTTGGCCATATCCATCCCTTTATGACCACCATGTACTCATCCTCTGATGGCTACTTCCAGCAGGATAATGCACCATGTCACAAAGCTCGAATCATTTCAAATTGGTTTCTTGAACATGACAATGAGTTCACTGTACTAAAATGGCCCCCACAGTCACCAGAACTCAACCCAATAGAGCATCTTTGGGATGTGGTGGAACGGGAGCTTCATGCCCTGGATGTGCATCCCACCAATCTCCATTAACTGCAAGATGCTATCCTATCAATATGGGCCAACATTTCTAAAGAATGCTTTCAGCACCTTGTTGAATCAATGCCACGTAGAATTAAGGCAGTTCTGAGACGAAAGGGGGTCAAACACCGTATTAGTATGGTGTTCCTAATAATCCTTTGGGTGAGTGTATATATACATATATATATATATATATATATATATATATACATATATATATATATATACACAGTGGAACCTCGGATTACGAGCTTAATTCGTTCCGGAAGTGGGCTCGTATTCCAAAACACTCGTAAACCAAATTTAATTTTCCCATAGGAAATAATGGAAACTTAAATTATTCGTTCTACAGCCCCCAAAAATAAATACATAAATATAATTAATACAAAATATAAAATAAAAATGAAACAAATTAACCTGTACTTTACCTTAAAAAAATGTAAAAATAAACCCCGATAGATAAGGGTTTTCGTTTGTGCACACAGAGTGTATGTGTGTAAAATGTGTGCGTGCGCACACACACACACACATTAACGGATAGACCGTTTTTAAAACCATTTAAAAATTAGCAAGGAACATTCCTAGTCACACTCACGTGAGCGCATACTAACAGGATCACTGCTGTAAGTAAAACAACAACAACAAAAAACTAATTAAACAGCTCCTCACCTTTGAAAACAATCGCGACAGAGAGAAGTTTGTGTGTTTGTTTGGAAACCTGAGAGAAGGGGGAGCTGTAAAGCCGAGACCTATCGTGTGTGTGTGTGTGTGTGTGTGTATTCACCCAGCAGGAGAGACGATTACCTACAATTCCGCTGCAAGAGAGAGAAAAAACGTTGGCTCACTTGTGATGACGTAACGCTCGTTGTTAAAACAAGAAGCGCATGCGTGAAACATGATACTCGGTGCTCGTAAACTAAGACAATGCTCGTTTTTTAAGTCAAAAATTATTAAAAATTGTTGCTCGTCTTGCAAAACACTCGTAAACCACGTTACTCGTAATCCGAGGTTCCACTGTATATATATATATATATATATATATATATATATATATATAAATAAATATAATGGCAGGCCGTTTAGGAAAATATTCATGAGAGAATCAACACAGGTATTTTGTGAAGATAAGTTTTCCGCTTTATTTCAGATTTTCTTTTATTCTCTTTTCTTGATTAAAGTCTCTTAAACAAAGGAAAACACACAAAACGAAACTGAAAGAATCAAAATAAACTCGCTCCTAGCTGAGCCTCCTCAGGCTGGGTCTGCAAGCGGACACACACACACAAGTACAGGAGATTAGTTCCAAAACTGAAATAGAAGTCACAAGAGCCGTAACAGCCTACTTCACGACGAAATGCTGGGCTTAAATACAACGCAAATAAATGGGAAACCCAAAAGTAGCTGTGACATGTTAGGGAGGAAAAAATAATAACAACTCGTGGCGGGTTTAAACGTATTCGAATGTGGAAATCTCATATTGAGTGCGGCTTATGGCACCACTTTGGGCCGTACATGCACTCACTAACGTGTTGACCATCTCTTCATTTCTCAGAATCGCAGCAACCAAGTTTCTTGCTAACTCGCTCATTCATCCCAAAGATGACATCATGTTTCAATCAATATATTCAGACTTTTCATTATATATATATTTAGAATTTTCATTCAATATATTCATAATCCATTCAATATATTCAGACTTTCATTCAATTCTGAACAAAAATATAAACGCAACACTTTTGTTTTGGCTTCCATTTTTTATGAGATGAACTTAAAGATCTGAAACATTTTCTACATTCACAAAATAACCATATCTCTCAAATATTGTTCACAAATCTGTCAAAATCTGATAGTGGGCACTTCTCCTTTGCTGAGATAATCCATCCCACCTCACAGGTGTGCCATATTAAGATGCTGATTAGACATCATGATTATTGCACAGGTGTGCCTTAGACTGGCCACCTGTAAAAGGCCACTTTGAAAGGTTCAGTTGAATCACACAGCACAATGCCACAGATGTCGCAAGTTTTGAGGGAGTGTGCAATTGGCATGCTGACAGCAGAAATGTTCACCAGTGCTCTTGCTCGTGAATTGAATGTTCATTTCTCTACCATAAGCCGTCTCCAAAGGCGTTTCAGAGGATTTGGCAATACATCCAACCGGCCTCACAACCGCAGACGACGTGTAACCACACCAGCCCAGGTCCTCCACATTTAGCATGTTCACCTCCATGATTGTCTGAGACCAGCCACTCGGACAGCTGCTGAAACAATCGGAGTGCATAACCAAAGGATTTCTGCACAAACTGTCAGAAACAGTCTCAGGGAAGCTCATCTGCATGCTCGTCGTCCTCATTGGGGTCTCGACTTGACCCCAGTTCTTCATCGTAACGGATTTTGACAGATTTGTGAACAATATTTGAGAGATATGGTTATTTTGTTTATGTAGAAAATGTTTCAGATCTTTGAGTTCCTCTCATTAAAAATGGGAGCAAAAAACAAAAGTGTTGCGTTTATATTTTTGTTCAGTATATATATATATATATATATATGCGTTTTATTTAATATATTCAGAATCCATTCAATATATTCAGACCTTCATTAAATATATATTTAGAGTTTTATTCAATATATTCAAAATCCATTCAATAAATATAAAGTTTCATTCAATATATTCAGAATCCATTCAATATATTCAGACTTTCATTCAATATATATAGAGTTTTCATTTGATTCTCTTATGAATATTTTCCTAAACGGCCTTCCATATTCCACATATTTATTACCTAATGCCCCTTTTGTTTAATCTAGCACTTTCACTGTACAATCTTGCACAGTTAGACTGTACATTACTATATCACTATATATACCATAACTCTTATATCAAATGCATTTTTTGTTTGTATAACACATTGTATTTATTTATTGTTAATAGGCCACTTATGCACTTCTGGTTGGATGCTAACTGAATTTCACTGGCTCTGTACATCTGCACAATGACAATAAAATCTAATCTAATCTAATCTAATCCTACCAGTCTGATCGATTTTATAGATCTAAATGGAGAACTGTCTGGTGTAACGCCAGTAATATATGGGGTCTCACAAGAGTCAGTTTAAGGACCTCAGCTGACCTCTGCTCCATATACATGCTTCCATTAAATAACATCATTAGAAGACATGATATTAGTTTTCATTGCTATGCTGATGATACCCAGTTATACATCTCATCAAAACCAGATGAAATATCCAAGTTGTCTAGATTAACTGAGTGTGTCCAACATATAAAAGATTGGATGACCTTACAAAATTCAGATAAGAAATATTACTTATTAATCTGAAAAACAGTATACAAATCTCTCACAATTCAGATTGCATTTAGAAGGATGTACTACTACTACCATATAGACAGTGAAAGACCTTGGTGTAATATTAGACAGCAACTTGTCCCTTGAAAATCATATTTTTAATATTACAAAACAGCCCTTATTCACCTTCTAAATGTTCCTAACTTACTGTAGGAACATTTTATCTGTATCCGATGCAGAAAAGCTAGTTCATGCATTCAAGAAATTAAGACTGGCCTATTGTAATGCATTACTAGGTGGTTGTCCTGCATGCTTAATAAACAATAAACATCAGAGACAATCTGATCATTATGATCTATAAGCATTTTTATCACTTATTCAGTTCCAAAAATGCATAAACATCAGGGACAATCTGATCATTATGATCTATAAGCATTTTTATAACTTATTCAGTTCCAAAAATGCTTTAAGACAATGACCATTGTTAAAAGCACTATATAAATAAAAATGAATTTAATTATTGTTTTTCTACTTGCTGTGCTGATTCCCCACTTTCTGCCAATAATCTTTCACTCCCATACAGTCTTCCTCCACCATCAATCCCACCTTTACCAGCTGTTGGTGTTTACTGTCCCTCTAAGACAGCCAGCCACACTGGGGTTAATGTTGTTAAGAATGTGGCTTACCAGTTCCCCCTCTGGATGTCAGGCTTCCATTTCAGGCAGCGGTAAGTTAGGAACACAGCCATAAAAGCCTCTTTGAAAGACTTCTTTACCTTGGTCTTTTCCGCCTTCCACCAGCTCAGAGCAGGTCCTTACAGTACTGTGAGAGGGTAACGATGAGGTCCACACTGGGGACTGGCAAGAACTCCAGGTAATTTTCACACTGCTCGATGAAGTTGAGCACGTATGCTGTCCCAGAGAAGTCAATGATGGAATGATGGAGAGAGAGAATGATGAAAACTCTAGACGCGAATGAGTGGACAAGCACACAAGGAGTAAGTAGTTGGCACAGCTAAGGAGGTAAGCAGATCAGGTGAATGCAACTGGAGTCTTGGGTGAATGCAATGCAAAGTGCTGTGAGCAGGCAGGGGTACAGGCCTGTAGTCTGTAAAGAGCGGGAGTGCTAGTAAGACAAAACTTCATCTGGCTTTACTATTTTGCATCTCTTCACAAAAGCTTTTTGCAACAGCCCTTTCCAGTTTTTCTAGAGCATCTTGGAAGTAGCTTTCCAACCCTGCTAAGCTAGTGTCCATGGGCTGCCAAAAACTGGTTTCCCTGTTTAAAGTGCAATTAATGTATTCTTAGTAAGAGCCAAAATATCCTCCTTAAGCTGCATCACATCTGTTTGTATAGATTGCACAACACCCACACTAGACACACAATCATCATCATCATCATAATCATCAGAGTATGTATCAGATATGTACAAAGAACTTATTATAGATGTATTTTCAGTTGCAGGATTACACTAGATTTCAAAAGAGCCTACCATATAATCTACAACAACATCAGTATCATGCACATACCTAGGTGTAGCTGGTTCAGCCATATTGCCATCCTGTACATCAGCAGTATCAACATTAACATTCAACATTCACAGTGTATACAACACCAAAAACACACGAAAGAGATTCCTCGTATTGGTCGCCAGCTTGTTACACTCTAATTAATCGAGATTACACTACCAATGGGATCATTAAACTTCAGTGCTGAGGTTGAATAAATAAAAAAAAAAAACAAGAAAAGTATGACACACAAACAGAAAGTACACCAACCCAAAAGTGTATTTAACATAAAAACAAACCAAATGGTGTACCATTTTTAATAGTCCAGTGTCCGGTATATTGTGTGTATGTGTGTGTGGGGGTACAGGAAAAAAAAATCAGCCTCTCCGGTTTAGAGAAATAGTCCGGGAGTACAATAATGGAATGAGGGCCATCCTGTAAAGCTGGAAAGCTGGTAAAAATAATTAGCTTAGTCGTGTTCCTATAAAATGAGCCCTTCATGTGGCCACACTACAAGCTAACCAGAATAAATACAAAATATAAAAAAAAAAGTTTAAATGTTTAAATGATTACTTAATTAATTATTATTTTAAAACATCTGTCCCTCTGCCCCTGATTTTTGGCACCTGAGTTAAATTTCACTCGCTTGAATTCAATTGAGATCCTTAAATAGGATATTCTTGCTTAAAAACCCCCTACTGTGGCTAAATTTTAAAAGATTTGTGTAAGGGCATGGGCCAAAATTTAAGTGATGTAAAAGACTCACTGCCAGTTATTGCAAATTCTTGATTGCAGTTGTTGTCACCAAGTGTGGCACAACCAGACATATACCTTTTCTTGAAACCAAGAAAAACTGACTGTAGCAGTCTGACCCTCTGTCTGGGAGCGGAACATGTTCTATGGCCCCCTTCCCCAGCAAGTCTGCAATTCTGTGTAAACTGAATCTCTCTGTACAGTCCTTAGTACCCAAGGAGATATTCCTGACAGTAGCTTTCCGCGCTGACAGGTCCTCTGAAAGGGGCACAACTTTTAGCACTTTGGCTTGGCTTGTTAGATGTTCGGCATCCTGAAACCTGGCAGGAAGTGACCGAACAACTTATGTCTTTTGGAGACTGATGTTCCACGAAACACCAGTGGTGGTGGGCTTAAACACCGGCCTTCTGGGGGTGCCAGGGAGAAGACTTTATGCTCAAAAGGAAATCTAGTGGCAACAGAATTAACAGCATCACCAAACAGGCCGCTTGGGGGCATCAAGCATGGGGGCATCAAGGAGGAACATATGATCCTTATCCTTGATGCCCATGAGGTTTAGCCTCAGATGTCTCTCCATGGACACCATGCTCGACGTACCTACAAATGCCTTATAATCAGCCCCGCCAGTGCTCAAGTCATTCAGCAGGTCAGCCTGGTAAGCCTGCAAAACCGCCATGGTGTGTAGAAGAGCACCAGCCTTACCCGCTGCCTGAAAGCTTTTCCCCATCAGGGAAGATGTCAGTCTAAGCGGCTTGTTGGAGAGTGTAGGCTTTTTCAGAGATGATGATGTATATAACCCTGCGCCTTCGCATCAACAATATTTGAATAAATCGAAGTTGATTGCACAAAAAACATGGGATGTATAAGGCTTATTCCATGAAAGAGTTAACTCGTCATGGAGGTCGCCAATAAAAAAGGGGGAGAGAGAGAGAGAGCGTTGTTGAGGCTCCCCCTCCCCCCCGCCCATTCACAAGAAGCGCCGAGGTGTGCTTGAGAAGTGGACAGAAAACTTCCTAATCCGGCAAGAGCGCGAGAGAAAGGGGGAATTCCATCTCATGCGAGTCTGCCAGATGCACATGAGCCCCAGGAATATCCAGAACTCAAAACAAAAAGTGTGAAGATCGCGCTCCGAAAGGGATCTATCACGCGGAGGCATGGATCATCTAGCACACTCCTCCATATCGGTGAGTTAACCCTTTTAAAATCGCTTGCACACACAAACACAATGCAGTCCTGAAGACAAAAAGATCTGAGAATGTTTCTGGTTCACTCCTATTTATAACCTGCAGGTGCACTTCATCAGATGACGTCACCTGACTGAAATTATATACAGTATAGGCAAAATTTGACGTATTTAATACACACATGCTTCACAACCGGTAACACAAAAAGATGTTCCCATAGCGTTTTCATGCAGCATCAAATGTAGCTTTTGAAAGGGAACCTGGATCTTCATACCTGGAACTTCATACAGTTTAAATTAGGTAAAAATAAGAGAGTAGCAAGAGAACTTACAATTATATCACAATGTCTTATTATTTAAGTGTACGGTGGTTACTCAAGGGGAATGTCTATTACTGCGGCAATACGGCAACAGCCAAAATACATCAGTCGCAATTTAAAGTAATTTGTGAAATGACCACCAGGTGGCGCAAAGGGACATTTAGCTAAACGGCTGCAATTAATTTTGTTTAGAGAAGACTCTCTGTTTCTATTGGTCTATTGTTATTATTAAAGAAAACAGCACAAACAACAGCTCAAGGACTTGTAAAAACATTTTTATTTTTAACGGTAAAAATGTCAATTTTAGAATCACAAGCTTAGTGGTCCGAGCACAACATAATAATCTTTGTATGATCAAATTACTCGTGGCATGAATACACGAAGCGCTTCGGTTTCAAATGATTATTTAACGCTGAACCCAAACAGCAAAAGAACATAAAATTAGTAATTTAAAAAATATATTATTCATGGCGCTTTTTGCTGTTTATGTCCAACATTGAACAATTATTTAATTATTGATAATTAAAGCTGCTCACATCGCGTGCGCTTTCACTTTTAAAAATGCAGTGTCGAACACTTGTCGAACACAGCTTCTTCTGTTGGTACAAACAGCACAATGCATGTGTGTAAATGGCTGAAATGTGGTTGTAAATAAGCCTTTTAGTGAATGTTAAATGTTCGCGTAAACCCGCGGCGCGCATGTGCGCTTTTTCACTTTGCCGAGTTTTGATCAGATGAACATGCACGTCGATATGAGAGATTTATAAGAAATTTCTCTTTCCCAGAAATACAACAAACACAAATTTATACGTGCTAAATAAGCGCTGTCTTTGGAGAGCTGTACAAAACACACGCTGATGTAAGCCACTTTATTTCAGTCATAATATACGAACATATTTGCTGTGTAGTGGACCGCGCGCACAATTCTGTGAATAAGCTGTTTTAACGGGGATGCGGCTAAGAAACACCGCACCAGCAGAAGTAGACTAATGATTATGAATGCGTCAGGAAACTGACTGGCCATTTTAATAAATTAAAATTCAAGGTGGCGCCGGTGAGGTCGGCTGCCGTCACGACTGCTCCGACCACCTTTTCTTTGTTTTTGTTCTTTAAGTTAGTTTACAGCGTTTTAAAACCAGCAAAATTACCACCATGGAGTACATTAGTTATGATTGAGACACTCTTGTTTCTATTGGTATACAATGTACTTACAATTCGACGTTTTTAACTCCGGATCCGAGCTGGCCGAGTGAGATCCTGAGGGACAACAAAGGACGCGACGCGAAGCGGCGGCCCCGAGGGAAACGAGCCGGCGTCAGGAACAGGCTGAGAGCCCGTGCACACCGCACACCTCTGCCTAGCATCCTGCTCGCCAACGTCCAGTCACTGGAGAACAAGCTCGATGACCTCAGGGCCAGAATAAAGTTCCAGAGAGACATTCGGGACTGCAATCTCCTCTGCTTCACCGAGACATGGCTGAACCCAGCGGTGCCAGACCACGCCATCCAGCCGGCCGAGTTCTTCTCGGTTCACCGCATGGACAGGACACGGGACTCGGGAAGGTCAAGGGGAGGCGGCGTGTGTTTAATGGTGAACAGCAGCTGGTGCAACAGCGCGAGCGTTGTTCCTCTCACACGCTCCTGCACACCAAATCTGGAACTACTGTCCATCATGTGTCGTCCTTTTTATCTACCTCGGGAGTTCACATCGGTCATAATCAGTGCCGTTTATATTCCACCACAAGCGGACACGGACACTGCCTTATGCGAGCTGCATGAGGCACTCACAAAGCACCAAACACAACACCGGGACACGACGAACATTTATCAGCACATCACCTGCCCCACCAGGGGCGAAAGGACACTGGACCACTGCTATACAACGGTCAAGGACAGCTACAAGGCACAATCTTGTCCACCGTTTGGTAAATCCGACCACGCTGCCATCTTCCTCATGCCAAAATACAAACAAAGGCTGAAACAGGAAGTTCCGGTTCAGAGGGAGGTCGCGCGCTGGACGAACCAATTGGTGGCCGCGTTACAGGACACACTCGATGACGCAGACTGGGACATGTTCAGAAACAGCTTCGATGACGTCAGCGTGTTTACGGAAGCGGTTGTGGGATTCATTGGGAAACTAGCGAATGATACTGTGGAAAAAAAGACTATTAGAACGTTTCCCAACCAGAAGCCGTGGGTGGATCTCGCACCGCTGCCTACAACACGGGACTCGCGTCGGGGGACATGGAACCGTACAAGGCTGCGTCATACAGCGTCCAGAAGGCGGTGAAAGAGGCAAAGCAGCGCTACGGGAGGAAACTAGAGTCACAACTCCAACAGATTGACTCTAGGAGCCTGTGGCAGGGATTAAGGACAATTACGAACTATAAAACACCAACATCCGGTATGACGAACGCGGACGCGACTCTGGCAGACGAGGTGAACACTTTCTATGCTCGCTTCGAGGCTGCAGCTAAAGATGCTAGCAATGCTTATGCTAGCGGCACTAACGGCTGCAGACAGGAAGTCACTGCTAGCACCGGAAGCGCGTTCATCATCACAGAGCATGATGTGAGGAGAGCCTTCAAGAGAGTGAACACCAGGAAAGCAGCAGGACGGCCTCTCAGGCCGTATTCTCAGAGCCTGCTTAGACCAGCTAGCACCTGTGTTCACAGACATATTCAACATCTCTTTATCTCAGTCGGTGATCCCCACATGCTTCAAAGAGTCCATCATTGTTCCTGTCCTGAAGAAACCTCATCCTGCTTCTCTCAATGACTATCGCCTTGTAGCCCTCACCTCAGTAGTGATGAAGTGCTTTGAACGCCTGGTCAGAGAATTCATCATCTCTTCACTACTGGACCCTCATCTCTTCACTACTCTTCACACTGGACCCACTACAGCTGCTTATCGTCCAAACCGTTCCACGGACGATTCAATCTCTCATCTCCTCCATACATCTCTCACTCACCTGGACACTCGGAGGGGGAATTATGTGAAAATGCTCTTCATTGACTACAGTTCTGCATTTAATACCATAATTCCCTCCATACTTACCACCAAGCTGGAGCACCTGGGACTCATCAATGTGTCAGTGGATCTCCAATTTTCTGACTGGCAGACCACAGGCAGTAAGGATGGGCGGACATGTCTCAGCCTCCATCACTCTCAGCACTGGAGCCCCCCAGGGTTGTGTTCTGAGCCCCCTGCTGTATTCTCTGTACACCCACGACTGCGTGGCCACTACCAACTCCACATCCATCATCAAGTTTGCTGACGACACTGTTGTGGTGGGCCTGATCATGAACAACGATGAGACGGTCTACCTGAAGGAGGTTGGAAATCTGGAGAACTGGTGCCAGAGGAACAATCTCCTCCTGAACGTCAGTAAGACAAAGAAGCTGAGAGTGGACTTCAGTACAAAGCAGGTGAGGAACTACCAGACCCCCGTCATCAACAGGAGCCCAGTGAAGAGAGTGGACAGCTTCAGATACCTCGGTGTTCACATCACGCAGGACCTGGCATGGTCCTGTCACATCAACACCGTGGTAAAAAAGGCCCGGCAGCGTCTCTACCACCTCAGACGCTTGAGAGACTTTAGACTGCCCTCCAAGGTGCTCAGGAATTTCTACTCCTGCACCATAGAGAGCATCCTGACAGGAAATATCACGACCTGGTTCGGGAACAGCACCATGCAGGACAGACGAGCTCTACAGAGGGTGGTGCAATCAGCGGAGCGCATCATCCGCATCGAGCTCCCTGACCTGCACTCGATCTACAGCAAGCGGTGCTTGACCAAGGCCAGGAAGATTGTGAAGGACTTTGGCCTCCCCAACAACGGACTGTTTACTCTGTTGCGGTCTGGGAAGCGATTCCGCTCCCTGAAGGCCAACACAGAGAGACTGAGGAGGAGCTTCTTCCCGCAGCTGATAAGGTCTCTCAACCACAACACTATGCAGAACTAACACAATCTTTTCATAATTGATCAAATCAATCAATCTTTTTACATCCATGGACACTATGGACAATTACACGCACACCTTCCTTCATATCTACACTACATGTTTACGTTTACATCCTGGACTAGTGCACAAAGTCACTTTAATAACCTCTGCACAAAGACACTATGTTCCATGCATATTTGCACACCCAGTACAGTATATTTCAATTTGTACAGTATATTTCTCAGTACAGTATATTTCAATTTGTACTTTATATTTTTTTTTATGTACATCATATTTCTATTTTTAATTTTAGTTCTATTTTTCCTAGCATATTTCTATTTTTATTTTTAGTTCTATTTTTTCTAGTTTAATTTAATTTTGCTATTTAAATTTTCTATCGTATTTCTTTTATTCATATTTATTTCTTATTTGTAAACTTTAATTCTCTTTTAGGGTCAATGGCAGTTGTATAAGCATTTCACTACATTTCGTACTGTGTATGACTGTGTATGTGACAAATAAAATTTGAATTTGATTTAATTCATTAATGTGGAGTTTCAGTTCATTTTCTGACGCGCTTAAGTTTACCGAAACAGAATAGCGCTGTATCCCTGTTTGCTTTCATTATTTTACAAAATCATAACGTTTTGTCTTCATTGTGCATGCACTCAAATAAAAGTAGAGTCTTATTAAGGCTATCTATCTTATATAGTTTTATTATATAGTTTTTACCAATTAATCTGACAACACCTGTGGCTCACCCACTTTTTCTGATGCACACCCAGAGTTTTTTGGCTACGCGAGTGTTACAGATGATAAAATATAATGGCTCACTGTGTTCACATTTACTTAAGTAATTGTATTTTATAAGGTTTTTGCCGGCGGTCGTACAGCGCAACAGGGTGCTGGGATGTAAAAATGTAATTTGTTAAAACGTTTTTATTATTTTTAAAGAACATTATGATGATCATAACAGCCTACTGCATTTAATTCTTATAATAACGCAAAAACACATCGACATCTGCTGACGCAGTAGCACGTCCTGACAATGTTAGTAAGTTTTGTTTATTTTAGTTAATAAATCTACTACAAAATGAAAGAACACAAAATATAAGATGACAAAAAAAACTACAAGCATACTGTAGACTTTCTAATTACACATGATAAAATCTAAAGGCTCACTGTGTTAACGTTTACTTAAATTCGATCATAATAAGATTCTATTTAATTTGAATTCTACATTTGTACTGTAATTTTAGCACTGTGATTATAAATTAATCTTAACCACAATGTTTTACTTGCTTTTATCCGCTACTACATGCAGCTCTAAAGGAGCTGCGGCTCATTAATCCCTGAGAGAATGAACTGATCCCCGAGGCGTCAGTCTATAGTTATATAGCGCCACTCAGCTACTCAAAGCTCTGTAATGCTGCCACCGTGAGGCGTGGCGGTAAAACCAGAATATCGCTTGAATACCATCTGTATGTATGATGGAGCTTTTTGCATTACTAATGTCACTATAATAAGCTAAGCAGTTTGGTCACCAAAGTACAGTGATCTGACTTGACTAAGAAACAGCACTTATAAACATTAGTACAGGTACAGCAAGAAGCCACCACAATCTGGTGTATGGAATCTTGTTAGCTAACTCAAGAATAGTTAGACATGATAAAAAAAAAATAAAAAAAAAATATATATATATATATATATATTCTGTGGTTTCCAGCCCATCCAGGTATTCAAAGAAAATGAGAAAGGGGACAGGCTGATAAAAGAAGCAAAGAAAAAAGTTAATGTTGAGATCAATTTTACATGATCAAATTCAGATGGGAAGAGTATAAAGAAAGGCAAAACAACAATAGCAACAAAAGTAGGATTATGAACCAAAAGTGAGATATTTCATTTAATAAAGAATAAAATAGATGTGATAAGGAGAAGGTGAAATAAAAAATAGGAAATATCAGTTAGCAGACCAAGAATTGGAAACAGCAACATTAATAGAACTCTTTAAGGAATGTCATAACCGTGAGGCTGTGGACCATGTATTGCTTTTGTACAGTAAATATATGTAGGAAAGGTTAGAAATAACTCCAAGACCTAGGGAGAGTAGAGGCAATGTTAAAAGTATTTTAGAATGGGGGTCACTGATCAAAGAAGGAAACATTTAATGTTTTAATTTTGGATATTAAACATTTAATTTTGTAATAATGGATTCCAGCCGCCATTAAACAACAAGGAAGAAGAAGAAAAAAATATAAAAGGATTGACTGCATGTGTGTTCATGCAGACTAGAGACCCATATGAATGTCTAAACATGACTAAACATAGCTTCCTGTCCGTGCACTGTTGTTGTCGTTCGTGTGAATGGTTCGCCATAATACCCCTTGTCTTTTTGTTTCCTCCTCAGGACTGAGCAGTGTCTGCAGGGTCGGTGTCGGTTTTTCGTAAATGCCAGACCAAAGTCAAGGTCCCAGCTAAGAAGTACTCAGCCTTTTTGTTGCAATGTAATCCTCTTTGTTATTTTCACAGAGTCAAGTTATTTTCCTCTAGAACGCTCACCTGCAGACCCAGCCTGGGGAGTTTCCTGAACTCGTTTTTGTGTTTAAGTTTGTTTATCATCAAATAAAGACTCGTTGAGATCACATCTTGCATTTGCGTCTGTCTCCTAGCTCTAAGAATCATGACAAAACATGACATTTATTTTCCATAATAGGTCTGCTTTACATTTAAATGAATGGCAAAGAATTTCACGTCACCTTTCTCAACAAGCAGCAAGTAATATTTAGTGAACACCCTGAGCCTGAGAACATAGAAGATTAGCATCAACTTGGAAATTGTGAGAAATAAAAATGATTCGTTTCTCACTTAGGACTGGCTACCGACTGTATATATTATTTATATAATCAGTTATCAGTTATTGTCAATTGACAACTATCAAACATCTCTGTTAACGTTTTTTATTTTAAAAATCTTTTGTAGCACAACATTTAGGCGAATGCATGCATAAAATAACATTTGTGAAATCTTTTCGTCAGTATTTAGTCCTCATTGCAGTCCTGAAAAAAGTGCCGACCAAATGCTGGGAGCTGATCCGTGTGGTGTGTTGTTTAATCTCAGTGTGGAGTGAGGCTATGTTTGTCAGGAATAACCCCTAGAGGGCGTCTTTGTGTTCAGTTTGGACAGAGTGCAAATCTGCCACATGTTGAGAGTGATCACCTGCAGATTAGTGACTCATAGGTGCATAAATAGCCATAATCTCTGTCTGCTAACCAGAGTTGTTTGTCTTCCATCTTTACTATCTGCGCAGTTACCAATTCTTTCAGCTGTTCCAATTCTGTCCTCCATTCGTGCCATAGCTATTCCTTCTATGTTGGTTTTTGTTCTATTTATTTTTCTTATTTAAACTACTGGACATATTCCTAGTGTGTGTGTGTGTGTGTAAGAGAGAGAGAGAGAGAGAGAGAGAGAGAGAGAGACCTTATTGCTGTGTTTCTTCACGCGGATCAGGACATCATTCACTATCATGAAGCCAAACCGGAAGAACAGGAACCCCAAAGACAGTAAATTTGGTGCATCATATAACTGACACACACACACACACACACACACACACACACACACACACACACACACACACACAATTACATGAAATCTTGTAATATTACATCAGTATTCTCGAATAAGTAGAATCTGATCACTGATCAGCATTTGTGTTTCTCAGTAGACTCACCCACTCATACTGCAGAGAAAAAACAAACAAGTCCTCCTCATTGAGTGTAGATGCTTTCTTACACCAGACTACTTCCCACAGCTGCACAATAAACCTGGTAACACACACCACACACACACACACACACACACACATATACACCTATAACAGTCATATACTTCAGGTAGTAGTGAGAAGTGGGACAAAAATATCAGAAGTGTGTGTTTGTGTTTACCAGGCGAGTGTATACAGCAGGCCCAGAACACCACCGAGCATTTTGTGTGGCGTTGAAAGGCAGGCGAAGAACGGCTTGCTCACTATGCCCACCTCCATAGATGATATCAAGTACACAAACACTGAGACACACACACACATGCAGACATCATTGACTATGCTTCTTTATATATGCTCCTGCTCGAAGGTTTGAGATCACTGTCTAACTCTATTGTTCTCAGGTTCTTCCTGGTTTTTATATCTTTCTACATTGTAAAGGAAAGCTGGAGGTGTCCAGACTATGGAATAATCTCCTTTAAACAGTTAATGTTGAGATGTATCTGCTGCTCATGACCTGTAAAGCCTCCCTATCAGCTCTAAACTGCGGTGCTGTTATTTGGTGATTATTTGGTCTGAGCCTGGTAACTCTAATTGCAGCAGAGGTTGGTTTTATTTTTGCTTCCCTGGGAAGGTCATCATTAGAGCCAATTTCAACCTGGCGCTTGACGGATTTTGCAAATGCACTTGCCAAATCTGTGTTGTTGTTGTAAATACATGAATACCTAATTCCATGTGCGTTATTTTATCATTTTAAAATGCCCACCCTTACGGAAAAATAATATATATTGCAATATATTGTAAAATATAATGCAATATATTAAATAATACAATTCCATATATAGGAAACTAGTGCTTATATGTATTATTATATTGCAATATATGAATGGACCGTGTATGGATTTATTTATATTCCAATGGAGACAAAAATCATTATATTTATACTTATAACTGTTTTATTGAAACATTATTGAAGCTTTATGCATGTTTAAATTTCAACGGTAGTTTATATTTGTCTTGTGTGCAACTCATATATACAAAAATGAGTTGTCTTTGAGACTTGAATTAGATTTTAGCCATTTTCTCAATCTTCGCAAATGTGCCTCAAATATGGCTCATTACCTCTAAATCTCAGAGATACACACATAACGTAGACAGTGCTTGTAAACTGTGCATTTGGGTTTTATGATATGTCGTGTAGAATTAAACTCATTATTTAAAAAAAAATACATTTTATTTTCACTGGAACGAAGGTGTAAAAATGTAAAACTCACAAAATGCACATATTATTATATATTATGTCCTTGATATAAAATGTATGTTTGCTGATAGAGAGAGCTTTCATCACATCTCACTTTATTTTAGACTGCATAGTTAATTAATGCTTATACTTATTATTATTATTATATGATCACACATGACCTTATAAATCTGTTCTGTTCTTGCCTATATAATTGTTTTTAAAATATAATGTCATTTGTATAGTTAGTTAAAATGAAATTAAATAGAGTTCATTATATCGTCTAGGGTGTGCTGAAAAAATGTCACTCTATATTGCACACTCCTGACTCCTATATATTTATCAAAACATAATGCGAAGAATGGCTAAAATGTTTTGGGGTTTAAGGGCTAGGGTTCACTGACAAACAGTGCCATCTACAACAAAAGAGTGTTTAGTACTTTTTTGTACTGGAGGGAAAGGTTAGTAGGTTGGATCTCTGAAATGTGAAATTAATGGGAAAAACAAATCAAAATTTTGTGTTAAATGGCATATATATTTGTTGTTAGTTTTGTATAGTATTTTTGTGCTACAGGTAATGCAGCCCGCTCTGCTGGCTAGATTCAAGATTCAAGATTCAAAGAACTTTATTAATCCCAGAGGTCAATTTCTCTTGGTTATACAGTTGCTCAGTTTAATTTACCGGGAAGCAAGGAAAGTTAGATTAGGAAAAAATATATATATATTAAACAGGAAAATAAAATTAAAGAAATAAAAATGTAAAAATGAAAATAAAAATAAATAGAAGTAAAATAGAATAAAATAGAATTAGCTCTGAGATATAATTTATATACATATTGCACTAGAACTGTAGTGTAAGTGAAAAAAAGTATTGCACAAGTGAATTATAATCGGATATTGCACTTAGAACATTGAGTATTGTGAACAGAAGTGTCAAAGTGTAAATGTTATTAACCAGGAACTACTGACAGTCACTGGCCCGTAGTGAAAATGCTACAGAGAAGAGTTATATAATTTTATGGCCATACAGAGAAAATATCTCCTGTGGCGCTCCGTAGAACACCTGGTCATAATTAGTCTCTGGCTGAAGTTGCTCCTCTGGTCAGTGAGAACTCTGTATAGAGGGTGAGAAGGATTGTTCAAGATTGTGCTTATTGTGGACAGGATCCTCCTCCTTGCCACGACATCAACCAGATCCAAACCAGAGTCCAGATCCAAACCCAGGACAGATCCGGCCCTTCTAATGACCTTGTCCAGTCTGTTTCTGTCTGCCGCTTTTATGTTACAGCCCCTACAGACCACAGCATAGAAGACAACACTCGCCACTACAGATTCGTAAAACATCCGAAGAATGGTATTACAGATGTTGAAAGATCTGAGCCTTCTCAGAAAGTACAACCTGCTCTGTCCTTTCTTGTAGAGTGCCATTGTGTTAACTGACCAGTCCAGTTTATTATCCAGATGCACACCTAGGTATTCGTACTCAGAGACCATATCCACTGTCTCTTCCTGGACAGATATAGGAGTCACAGGGGTTCCACTTTTCCTAAAGTCGATCACCAGTTCCTTTGTTTTCTTGATGTTGATGTGAAGGTGGTTGCGCTTGTTAGAGAACTTCTTATATTATATTTAAAGTCTGATGTATAGAGGGTGAAAAGAAATGGAGACAGAACAGTCCCCTGAGGAGCACCAGTGCTGCAGATCACAGTGTCAGACACACAGTTCTGTAATCTAACATACTTGGGATGGCAGGTCAGGTAGTCCATTATCCAGGAGACCAAGGGAGTGTCAATTTCCATGATCCTTAGTTTTTCCCCCAGTACAGCTGGGTGTATGGTGTTGAAGGCACTGGAGAAGTTGAAGAACATAATCCTCACACTGGTCCCAGTAGTCAGTTCCCAGGTTTGTCGAGGTGGGAGTAGGTACGGTGGTGCAGGTGTATAATGGTGTCACCTACTCCCAGGAGTGGCTGATAGGCAAACTGAAGAGGGTCAAGAGAAGACTTCACCTGGGGACGAAGTGTATCCAGGATAAGTCTCTCAAACACCTTCATAATACGTGATGTTAGGGCGACGGGCCTGTAGTCGTTCTCGGCAGAGGGTTGTGGTATCTTGGGAACAGGAACAATGCAGGATGTTTTCCACAGGGCAGGGACTTTTTGTAGAAACAGACTTAGGCTAAAGGTGCCCTAGGACCCCACACAGTTGAGGAGCACAGGATTTCAGGACTCTAGGGTTGATATTGTCCGGACCTGCAGCTTTTGTAGAGCAGAGCCTGCTCAGCCCATGTTTTACCTGGTCATCTGAGATGTTGATTGATGGGATTGCAGAAGAAGTAGTGGCTGTTTTAGAGCTGAAGTTGCGGATGGTGTGAGACAGAGGGACATCAAATCTGTTAAAGAAGGTGTTGAGGTTGTTAGCACATTCCACATCGCCCTCAATAGCTTGTCCACTCTTCTTGTAACCAGTAATGCTCCCCATGCCTCTCCACACCTCTCTCATGTTGTTGTTCTTCAGCCTTTGTTCCAATTTTTTTCGGTAAGACTCTTTTCCCTCTCTGATTTCGACAGCCAACATTCCTTCTCTTCTTCGCCGCTTCCTTATCACCAGACCTAAAATCCCATTTTTTCTCATTTAGGAAGGCTTTAATGTCCTTAGTGACTCAGGGTTTATTGTTGGGGAAACAGCGAATATTTCTCATAGGAACACAGGTGTCCTCACATAAGTTTATGTACTCTATAATCTGTCATACCATCAATGTCCTCTTTGTGTGGTTCACAAAGAACTTCCCAGTTTGTAGCCTCAAAACAGTCCTGCAATGTATTAGTGGCCTCTTCTGTCCAACTCCTCACATTCCTCACTGTAGCAGGCTGCCTCTGGACCAAGGGTTTGTATATTGGCTGGAGATGAACCAGGTTGTGGTCTGATCTCCCCAGAGGGGGCAGGGCTGCAGGACTGTAAGCACTTTTAACATTAGTATACTGCAAGTCCAGTGTCCTATTCCCCCTGGTGTGGCAATCCACATACTGAGTGAAAGTGGGGAGAGTCTTCGTCAGGGATGTGTGGTTGAAATCACCGTAGATCAGAAGAAAGGCGTCTGGGTGCCGGGTCTGGAATTTGGCAGTGACCGAGTGGATGACGTCACATGACGGCATCCGGTGGTGTTCGTGGACGGAGGAATGTACATGGCAGTTATTATAACATGAGAGCATTCTCTGGGTAAATAATATGGGCGAAGTCCGACGGCAAACAGTTCAATATCCGGACTACAAACGCGTTCCTTAACAGTCACATGACCGGGGTTACACCACATATTGTTGATGTAAACAGCCAGCCCCCCTCCTTTTCTCCTACCGCTCTCACTCCTCATACTGTCGCCCCGTACCGCGCTAAAGCCATCCAGTGTAATATTAGAGTTAGGCACATTACTATGTAACCAAGTCTCTGTAAAACACATCAGACTGCACTCGCGAAAGATATTTTCAGTCCTTAACAAAGCGGTCAACTCGTCCATCTTATTGTCCAGAGATCTCACATTGCCCATGATAAAAGACGGGAGATACGACTTGTACTTTCTCATCCTCTCCTTCTGCTCCTTACGTCTCCCCACATCTTTGCATCCCCTGCGCTGATTTATTCCAACTCTGCGTCCTCTCGGTGTCCTCCTCCGTATCTCATCAGGGATGTTTAGAGACCGAAACACAGCAGGTCTCCGATGCCGGCCGGCTTCAGTGCGATCAGCTGTTCCCTAGTGTAAACAAAGGAATCGGCTCTGCGCTGCTGTGTGCTGATCGCCGAAAACATAAACATTGCTGCATAACTAATAAGGATAACACTTTCAAAACGCATGGTTTGAAAGGGCAGACCGTACTGACTTATGAAAAAATTAAGTTATGAAATAAATAAAAGAGAAAAAGTATTAAACACAAGTAAAACACAAAAAACCCAGAGAGCAACTGCACCAAGCTGCTGCACGCATGCGCATCAGTCAGACCACACAGCTACCACCACAGTTATATTTCAAACCTGTGGGAAAAACTGCAATGTGCAAATTATTTGAACTTTCTGCTTTATAATTGTAAAAACAAAGTACCCCAGGAAGTTTCTCTCTTAATCCTCCATGTGTTTAATGAAGATATGTACAGTGCATCCGGAAAGTATTCACAGCGCATCACTTTTTCCACATTTTGTTATGTCACAGCCTTATTCTAAAATAGATTAAAAAAAATAAATTCTTAGAATTCTACACAAGGAGAACCTTCCAGGAGGACAACCATCTTTGCAGCAATACACCAATCAGGCCTTTATGGTAGAGTGGCCAGACGAAGGCCACTCCTTAGTAAAAGGCACATGGCAGCAAACCTGGAGTTTGCCAAAAGGCACCGGAAGGACACTCAGACCATGAGAAACAAAATTCTCTGGGCTGATCAAACTCTCCGACCACTCTGCCATATAGGCCTGATTGGTGGATTGCTGCAGAGATGTTTGTCCTTCTGGAAGGTTCTCCTCTTTCTGCAGGGGACATCTGGAGCCCTGACAGTGTGACCATCTGGTTCTTGGTCACCTCCCTGACTAAGGCCCTTCTCCCCTGATGAGAGAAGAATCCTGGTGGTTTTGAACTTCTTCCACTTACGGATGATGGAGGCCACTGTGTTCATTGGGACCTTCAAAGCAGCAGAAATCTTTCTGTAACCTTCCCCAGATTTGTGCCTGGAGACAATCCTGTCTCAGAGGTCTACAGACAATTCCTTTGACTTCATGCTTAGTTTTTGCTCTGACATGAACTGTCAAATGTGGGACCTTATATAGACAGGTGTGTGCCTTTCCAAATCATGTCCAACCAACTGAATTTACCATGGGTGGACTCCATTTAAGCTGCAGAAACATCTCAAGGATGATCAGGGGAAACAGGACGCGCCTGAGCTCAATTTTGAGCTTCATGGCAAAGGCTGTAAATACTTATGTAGATGTGCTTTCTCATTTTTTTTTATTTTTTAATACATTTGCAAAAATCTCAAGTAAACCTTTTTCATGTTGTCATTATGGGTGTTGTGTGTAGAATTCTAAGGAATTTTAGAATAAAGCTGTAACATAACAAAATGTGAAAAAAGTGATGCGCTGTGAGTACTTTCCGGATGCACTGTAGATATGTAGGTTGTTAACGACTAAAGTCCATTATAAAATTGCTTTGTAGTAGATAAACGTTTTATTTAAATTCTAGCTTTATTTTTTTTTAAATCCAAATACCAGTTATATTATCTTACAGTAAACTGAGGTGTCTCTAGTTGATCAAGATGGCAAACCTTTTACAAATGTGTATTACAGCCTAATATCTTCTTTGTCTTTCGGATAATCACTTTCAGGGGTCGCCACAGTGAATCATCTGCCCCCACCTAACTCTATCCTCTGCTTTCTCTTTTCTCAAACCAACTAACATCATGTCCTCTCTCACTGCATCCATAAATCTTCTCTTTGATTCTTCCTCTAGACCTCCTACCTGGCAGTTCCAACCTTAGCATCCCTCTACCGATATGCTAACAATCTCTCCTCTAAACACGTCCAAACCACCTCAATCTGGCCTCTCTAATTTTATCTCCAAAACATCTAACATGGATTGTCCATCTGATCTCATTCTTGATCCTATCAATCCTTGTCACTCCCAAAGAGAACCTCAACATCTTCAGCTCTGCTACCTCCAACACTGCCTCCTGTCTTTTTTTCAGTCCCACTGTCTCTAAGTCGTAGAACATTGCTGTCCTCATCACTGCATTGAACACCTTTCCTTTCACTCTCACTGATACTCTTTTGTCACCTGACACTTTTCTTTACCCGTTCCAACCTGCCTGTACCCGCCTCTTCACCTCCTTTTCACACTCTCCGTTGCTCTGGACAGTTGACCCTAAGAACTTAAAGTCATTACCTCTGTTCCCTGTAGCGTCACCGTTCCACTTAGGTTTCTCTCATTCACACACATGTATTCCGTCTTACTATGGCTAACCATTCCTCTGTCATCATGTGTCATCAATCATTGTCCATGTATTACACCATAATGTATTTATTTAAATTAAACTGGCAAATGGCAAACTTTCTTTACATTCTGTATAAATGTCATTACCAACAAATAACTTTTTTTTTTTTTTTTTTTTTTTAAATAGTTAGTTACTGTAATGTCACAGCATGATCATTTTTTTTGGCAACCAGGAGTTTTATTATAGAGTGTTGAGTGTTTAACAGCAGTTTCCAGAACATATAAATTTAGAGACATTAGTTTATTATATTCTATATATAAAGACCAATATGTTTGTTTGTGGAAATGTTATCTTGGTGATTATATACACTTTACTGTAACTGTTTTTTTTTTCAGGAGCATGCCACCTCAGAAACCTTCAAGGAGAACATACCGCAGGAGAATGTTCCGGAGTCTCCATCAGCACCACATCATCATTCAGACAAGCACTAGCTGATGAACAAACTCAAGCCCACCTCTCAACCTTCAGACAGTTAGGAATGGAGTAGTTAAATAATGAAATACTAAGCAACTTCAGGAGGTCCAGACTTTGAACAAACTTGTTGGACATCAACCACAAGAGAAGACTGATGTAGCCGGTGAGAAGAGAAAAAAAACTCTGTAGCCCTTACATACAGCAAGTGACCAATTTTCCTTTGAATTTTTCATCTCCTTTTTACTGGAAGATTGTCACAATGCTGTGGCCTTTGTGTAACTCCTGTAAAAATTACACTTAAGTTAAACAGTGTGACACTTAATATCTTTATCAGGTTGGGTGACATTTTGTATCATTTAGTGACTTGATTTGCCAGATTTTACTGGTCTCTGTTATATTGGGTAAATTGTAAATTTATTACACAATAAAAACTGTATATTTTATTTTGCATATTTAAGTTTATTTCATTTATGTATTTATTTTTACACAATGGCTCAATTTACAAATGAGTGGTAATAGAAAATCTGTAATATTTTAATATTGTTAACCTGCTGGTTTTAATGTTGTGGTGGACAGAGGTCAGTATGGACACTGACTGGTCTCATGTGGTGTTTGTTGTGGCTCATCACTTTAAGCTGTCAAAGATTTTTGATATGTTTAATAAACTAAAATATATTACTCATTTGTTTGTCATGCATCTTATTTATGTGGCTTTAATCTCTTTATGGTCTTTTATATAAATAAGCAAATGAGCCATAAGAATATTAAATGAAAATAAAAAGAAAGAAATTTATATATTAAATCAAATTCAAGTATATTGTTAAATATAAAATTATATACATTAAGCTATATATTTAAGTATATTTCTTAATATATTTAGATCAGAACACTAAATTATTTAATATATTGACAGTTAATATATAGAGAAATATATTTTCTTCACATAAGGGCAGTATTGTTATAGAATGTAAAAAATAAATTACTAAACAAAAACAAAGAAATTTGCAAGTGATCCCAAACTTTTGAGCAGTAGTGTATGTTTTGTCATACAGAGCCTTAAGTATGGTGTGTTATCTAGTGTGTGTTGTACCTTTTAAGTAGCGCGGTAGTTTGTATGGAAAAGGGTTGATGAAGCCAAAGAACAAACCAAATATCAGAGGTGCTGTGGCACCAAAAGCGAAAGCGTAGGACCATCGGTTCTCCAGACAGCTCGTGAAGTCAAGGGGGCTAACAACAACAACATCAACAACAAGAACAACAACACAAATTAGAACTGAATTACATAAAATAAACTTTAGTTATGATCAAGTGTGAAGCAGTGACCCACACACATTTTGAGCATCATGCTAGGAAGCATGTTCTTGATGGAGTAACAATGTGACCAAAGCATGTCTTGATGGTTCTGACCAAGACCAGCAGGGCAAGAACAATATATGAGCACCTACACAGGGCTAAAATCACCAGAATCGTGTCACTTTATGGTCTAGACCTGGAGTAGAAACTACAGTACAAGTGACCTTGAATGGTTATAAATAAACACTAATGGTTCTTTAAAGATTTTCTTTGATCATCAAATAAAAGTAAGGGAGGTTGAAGAGAAGATACTACATCATGCAGAACTACACAAGAGAAGCAGAAAATGTTCTTTATATTCTCATTTGAGCCACAGTGGAAATAATTGGTTTGTAAACGCATTTTCCCAACACACTCCCCATTTTCCCAACACACTCCCCTATTTTTTAACTATACTGTAAAAAAAAAAAAATAATAATAATTTTACAGAAAATAATTTAAAGGTTTTATAGTAGTTTTCCTGTTTAAAAAAATACATAGAAATATCTGTAAAAATTAAAGTCATTATCAGTAACGTAGTAAGTTGACTGTTTATGTATTATTTTAATACTGAGTTTGTTTTTTTTACATTTTTAACAGCCCTATAAACAGAAAAACTACCATAATATTTTAACAGTGTTTTTATATTATAAAGGTTGTTTTTGTAAGTTACAGTACATACAACTTTATGTGAAATTACAAAATAATATTTTAATTAAATATAAAACTCATTAGATAAAAGTTAATGTCCATACTAAAAATTTAATGTTAAAAATATAAACATAAAATGTAATATTTTTATTTGTAATTTTTTCTATGTAGGTAAATCATATTAGTGTTATATTATTTACAAAATTAAGTTCAAGTTGCAAGTTTAGCATTTTTTTTCATGAATGTTTAAAAGATTATCCACAGGAAGTGGCACAAGTAATGCAGCAGCTGCTTCTGGGTTTGCTTATCAGATAATATATATTGATATACTGTATAAAAATATTGATGTAAATTTGTGAAAAATCTATAAAATAACAGTGTTTTACTGCTAAACGTCTAGTGCTACTACTATAATAAAGGTATTAAATAATATAAATTTAGGAAAAAATCTGTAAAATAATTATCAGCTAAAGTTTTATTGCTGTTAGTTTAATAAAGGTGTTTAATTGTATAAATTTAGGAAACAATGTTTTTCTCTGCAGGAGAGTAAATAACGACTTCTGTAAATGAAATGCTTTCGCACAAAATATGAATTTGAGTATTTAATTTCTAATTTTACGTTTTTGTTTAACAGTCGTTGCTGCCAGTCATTTGATGTTTTTTTAATGTTTCTTTTCCCTTTCTACAGTGATATAGTTAAACAAAGCAATAATAAACTCACACTACAATGCCAAATTTGCCTCTCAGGCATGGAAATCTCTCCTCAAAGGGATGATGATTCTTTCTGCGCTCGACGAACGACAGCAATAGCAATATAAAAACCTGCAAAACACACACACACACACACACACACACACACACACACAATGTAGTGCATTGAAATTAGCATAAACAGTGGAAATAACTCATACAGAAAAAAGATTTATATTTAACCCCATCACTTGTACTTTCTACAATTATAATGTTTATTCAATCTGGTTAAAACTAACTAACTAACTAACTAACTAACTAACTAACTAACTAACTAACTAACTAATTAACTAACTAACTAAATAAATAAATAGATAAAAACATAAACAGTAACTCACAGCTGGCAGGAAACAGAGAAGCAGGAAATTGTTAGAAGAGAGCTCACATTGTTTGTTCAATTCCGTTTTATTTCTAAAATGTGAGACAAAAATGTAAATTACAAAAAAAACTTTGTATTTAAAGTAATAATAAAATAATTATAATTATTAGGATGTAATGATGTTGCTAATAAAATGTGCTCTGAAAGTCTGTATTTTTACTGTCTATTGTTTTACTGTGTAGTTTCATTAGACCCATGTTAGTGTTTCATGTAAATTATTTATCGTTTAATGAAATAAAAATCACGTTTTAGAGGAAATGAAGTAATGAAATAAATTCTTCTATCAAGACAGAAAAATGAAAGCCTTTCCTTTGCTACTGTTCATAAACGGTGCCAATAATTATGTAGTTAAGGATGAAAGAAACACAAAGTATTTAAGTAGTTAAAAAAAATACATTAGTGTCTGATGTCACTTACATTAGACTTGTTAAACCATATTTCTTCTGGTGAGGAAGAAAACACATGCAAATGATTGAAATATGACTTGTGTATAAAAATGATAAACCTTTATTAGTGCAGCTGATCACATACATGTTCAAACATCACACATTAAATAATATTTTTATTATTAATAATATAAAAAATAATAAAAATACTTACCAGTCCTGTGCTAATCACTGAATTAAAAAAGGGCTGGGAAACAGTAAGAATCAATGTCAGAGGTAAGGAGTGTGTTCTAGTGGTGGAAACAGTTATAAAACATTTATAATAAATACAGTGTAAAGTCAGGAACATACCACACACACACACACACACACACACACAGGATTATTATTATAAGATCATAACAGGAAAAAAACCTGTGATAAAGCTAAAGGTTTTAAATACATCATTACTCAGCATCTGTTCCTGGAGAACTTTAACATTTCAGTAGAGCTCATATAGTAGGTTTGCTTTTACATCAAAAAGATTCTCTATTAACATTTGACTCAGTCCTGTAGACCTGCATTGGGATTCAACAGAACATGTACTATAATGATGATGAATTCTTCAGAGTTCCCGTGTATCTTTAGACACTTTGCAGCCTGTTGCAGTAAAGCACTTGTTCCTGTTTCTGTCATTCAATCCACATCATTTAATTATTTTTTTTTTTATATGAAGTAATGGGGTCAAGACCTTTTCACAGTACTGTAGGTATATAAAAAGAGCACTTAAACAGTTTAGGACAGGTTTTAAACAAATTTAACACAGTTCATATGTGAACAGCTATGAGGGTTTATATTTAACTCATATAAAGACCATATAGACATTTTCTTTAAAATTACAATAGGTGAAGAATCAGGCTAGCTCTGTTGATCTGACAGTCACAGGGAGACCAGGTTAAAAGGTGCTTCAAACACTTTATGAGTATTAGTGTACGTTACGATAAAACTCACCACAGTCTTTGATATGTTGTTTAGGGGTAAATCAATAGATGTATTCTGTGTGTGAGAGAGAGAGAGAGAGAGAGAGAGAAAGAGAGCGTCAGTTTCCTCAGCTTGTGTTCTGCATATTTTACGTCACCAGGATAATTGGATTTTTCTTTGACGTGATTGCTTCTTAATGGAAGTTAGCACTTATCAGAAACACTAAAGTGCATTTGCGGTTTGTGGAGAAATCCCCAGAAGAGTGTGGATAAGATTCTATACATTCCAGACTTAGTGAATAATTAAAATAATCATCATAATGCTGTATCTTATGATGTCATCTCGGGTTTGTTTAATTGTAGATAGAGTGGAAATATTTGTTATGAGATGGTTGCAGCAGCAATGGAGGAATAAGACTGATTTTATTTTACTAAAAAATCACTGTTAAGTGTGGTAATATTAACACCTTTTTTATTTGTTATCACACATGAGCGTCTCTGTGGAACTGTAGAATGCGTTCCTGTTGGTTACTCACCACTTAAAGCTATTGCCATGGCTCAGTGCTATTCTACTGAATTGCTACACATTTACATTGGCATCGTAATAACTAATAGAATGATTGATGATAACTTACTTCACATGATGATTTTGCACAAGCACAGTAAGAGTGGAATATAAAATAAAAAACACACGGAATTGAACACAAACGTGCCATCTGACTGGCGCTGGTGATAATATTTATTTTAAATAAATACAATATTAATAATAAATGTTATTTCAGTATATAAATATTAATTCAGTTCTACTGGTGCATCCACAGGCTTTCACAAAACTTGTTTTTAAACAGCTCTCCTTGTTCTTTATGTAAAATTCTCCTAATTCTATTAGAACAAGGTTATAATTTACTGTATGGATCATAAAATACAATTTAAAACACTTTATACACAATGTTTAAACACTTACACCAGACGGATATTTTTGGCTGAAAAAAGGGTCCATTTTTGTAAAAAGTGTAAAAATGTTCCAAGTGAATAAAACAAATAAAGCGAACAAAATCCAGCTGCTCTGGCTTCAGCTCCTCTTCATGCAGCAGCCTTGAGGATTCTTTATGGTTATATAGGACATGAGTTTAAACCACGCCCCATAAATTCACATCAACAGCTAAACCTCAATAAGACATCTATGAAACATCTACACTGTCCCAGATCATGAGAAATAAATGAAAAAAAAAAAATCACTGTGGGTAATAAAACTTGACAACTAATAATAATAATATTAATAAAAGAAGGCATAGCTTTAAAAAATTTTTTATTTTCATTATTCACATTATTTATCAGTTAAAGGCTAATTATTTCACAAAAAAAATTAAATGCATTATTAGAAATATATTCCACATTTATTATATTATTTACAAAATATTTTTTTTTCTTAATTGTTAGTATCATGGGTTCCCACCTCCAGGGTCGATTCAAATCTCATCTCCAAACTCTTTTTGTGGAGTGTGTATGTTCTTGGTAGTGCTTCGCTGGTTTCCTCCAGGTTCTCCAGTTTCCTTCCACAGTACAAAACATGTGCTGTACACATGCTAATTAGTGTTTCTAAAATATGTTTGCGTGTGTGTGTGTACTGTATGATTGTTCCCAATGATGAGGTGGCATCACATCTAGGATGTACCCTGTTTTGTACCATGAGTTCCCCAGGTTCTTGCAACCCTGCAGCTGTGTGAAAGTAATATATATTTTTAATATATTGAAAAATACATAAGGACTTTTTATATATTAAGAAATATATTTAAATATATATCTTAATGCATGTAATTTTATATTAAACAACAAACTTCATAATATATAAAATTTTATTAAATATGTCTATTTCTTTAAAAAAAAAATACAATATGCTTATGCAATATGCATATACAAGACCTTAAAGAGAATAAAGCCAGATATAAATGAAATGCATGAAACACAAATGAGAAATATTATAGTTTTATTGAACATATCAACAATTCTCAATTAACAGTATACAGTGATGAGCCACAGCAAACACGACCTGAGACCAGTCAGTGTCCATATTGACCTCAGCCCACCACAACATTAAAACCAGCAGGTTAATAATACTAAAAATATTAGTCTACTATTACTACTAATTTGTAAATCAAGCCAATGCATAAAAATGAATATATAAATGAAATAAATTTAAATGTGCAAAATACAATATACAGTTTTGATTGTGTAATAAATTTACAATTAACACAATATAACAGAAATCAGCAAAATCTGTCAAATAAAGACACTAAATGATACTGATACAAAATGTCACGCAACCTGACAAAGATATAAAGTGTCACACAAAGTCCACAGCATGGTGACAATCTTCCAGTTAAAAGAATCAGTCAAAAAGGAGATAAAGAATTTTAAAGGAAAAATTGGTTGCTTGCTATATGTAAGGGCGACAGGAACAGCTTGGTGGCTGGAAAAGTTTTTTTTTTTCTCACCAGCTACATCAGTCTTCTCTTGTGGTGGATGTCCAACAAGTTTGTCCAAAAGCTCGTCCAAAAGCTCCTGGAGTTGCTTAGTATCTAATGGAACAAAAAAATTTATTAAATGTATGCGCATGGTTTCTGCGCATGCACAAGTGCAGTTGCTCTCCGGGTTTTTGTGTGTTTTACTTGTGTTTAATACTTCTCCGCTTTTATCTATTTATAACTTTATTTTTTCCTAAGTCATTACGGTCTGCCCTTTCAAAGCATGTGTTTTGAAAGTGTTATCCTTATTACTTATGCAGCAATATTTATGTTTTCGGCGTTCAGCGCGCAGCAGCACGGAGCCAGTTCCTTTGTTTAGGGAACAGCTGATCGCACTGAAGCCAGACGGCATCGGAGACCCAGTTGTGTTTCAGTCTCTAAACATCCCTGATAAGATACGGAGGAGGACACCAAGAGGACGCAGAGGTGGAAGAAATTGGCGTAGGGGATGCAAAGAAGAGGTGAGACGTAAAGAGCAGAAGGAGATGATAAAGTATAAGCTGCATCTCCCGTCTCTTATCATGGGCAACGTGAGATCTCTGGACAATAAGATAAGCGAGTTGACTGCTTTGTTAAGGACTGAAAACATCTTTCGCGAGTGCAGTCTGATGTGTTTTACAGAGACTTGGTTACATAGTAATGTGCCTAACTCTAATATTACACTGGACGGCTTCAGCGGAAGCGACAGGATAGAGAGTGAGAGCAGTAAGAGGAAAGGAGGGGGGCTGGCTGTTTACATCAACAATATGTGGTGTAACCCCAGTCATGTGACTGAGCTTGTTTGTAGTCCAGATATTGAACCGTTGGCTGTCGGACTTTGCTTATATTATTTACCCAGAAAATTCTCTCATGTTATAATAACTGCCGTATACATTCCTCCGTCCGCAAATGCCGCTGCAGCATGTGACGTCATCCACTCGGTCACTGCCAAACTCCAGACCCGGCACCCAGATTCCTTTCTTCTGATCTCCGGTGATTTCAACCACGCATCCCTAACGTGACTCTCTCCACTTTCACTCAGTATGTGGACTGA
The DNA here is from genome assembly GCF_024256425.1 of Clarias gariepinus. NCBI lineage: Eukaryota > Metazoa > Chordata > Actinopteri > Siluriformes > Clariidae > Clarias > Clarias gariepinus. The sequence continues at coordinate 1,573,639 of NC_071119.1, forward strand.
CAAACCAAGGGGGATGCTAATATTAAAAGTGCTTACAGTGCTTCGGCCCTGCCCCCTCTGGGGTAGTCAGATCACAACCTAGTTCATCTCCAGCCAATATACAAACCCCTGGTCCAGAAGCAGCTTGCTACAGTGAGGAATGTGAGAAAGTGGTCAGACAAACTGGGAAGTTCTCTGTGAACCACAAAGAGGAGATTGATGGTATGACAGACTGCATTACAAAGTACATAAACTTCTGTGTGGACACCTGTGTACCTATAAGAAATATTCGCTAATAATTCGACATTAAAGCTTTCTTAAATGAGAAAAAAGGGGCTTTTAGGTCTGGTGATAAGGAAGCGGCGAGGAAGGCTCAAAGAATTTTGGCTGCCAAAATCAGGGAAAGAGTCTTACTGCAAAAAAATGGAACAAAGGCTGAAGAACAAAAACATGAGAGAGGTGGAGAGGCATGAGGAGCATTACTGGCTACAAGACAAGTGGCCAAGCTATTGAGGGCGATATGGAACGTGCTAACGATCTCAACACCTTCTTTAAAAGATTTGATGTCTCTCTGTCTCACACCACCCTCAACTTCAGCTTTAATACAGGCTTAACTGCTCCCCCCATCCACCCACACACAGAAAACGGCCTCTACTTCTTCTGCAATCCCATCAATCAACATCTCAGATGACCAGGTAAAACGTGGTCTGAGCAGACTCCGCCCCACAAAAGCTGCAGGTCCGGACAATATCAACCCAAGAGTCATGAAATCCTGTGCTCCTTAACTGTGTGGGGTCTTATGGCACCTCTTTAGCCCAAGTCTGTCTCTACAGAAAGTCCCTGCCCTGTGGAAAACATCCTGCATTGTTTCTGTCCCCAAGATACCATGGCCCTCTGCCCAGAACAACTAGAGGCCCGTCGCTCTAACATTACATATTATGAAGGTGTTTGAGAGACTTATCCTGGATACACTTCGTCCCCAGGTGAAGTCTTCTCTTGACCCTCTTTTGTTTGCATATCAGTCACTCCTGGGAGTAAATGACGCCATTATATACCTGCGCCACCGTACCTACTCCCACCTTGACAAACCTGGGACCAGTGTGAGGATTATGTTCCTTGACTTCTCCAGTGCTTTCAACACCTGCAGTACTGAGGGAGAAACTAAGGATCATGGAAATTGACACTTCCTTGGTCTCCTGCCATCTCCAGTATGTTTGTTTACAAAACTGTGTGTCTGTGTTCAACTTTAGGAAAGGTGGAACTCCTGTGACTCCTATATCTGTCCAGGGAGAGACAGTGGACATCGTCTCTGAGTACAAATACCTGGGAGTGCATCTGGATAACAAACTGGACTGGTCAGTTAACACAATGGCCCTCTACAAGAAAGGACCGAGCAGGTTGTACTTCCTGAGAAGGCTCAGATCTTTCAACATCTGTAATACCATTCTTCGGATGTTTTACGAATCTGTTGTGGCGAGTGTTGTCTTTTAAGCTGTGGTCTGTAGGGGCTGTAACATAAAAGCGACAGACAGAAACAGACTGGACAATGTCATTAAAAGTGCCGGATCTGTCCTGGGTTTGGATCTGGACTCTGTTGATGTCATGGCAAGGAGGAGGATCCTGTCCAAAATACGCACAATCGAACAATCCTTCTCACCCGCTATCCAGAGTTCTCACTGACCAGAGGAGCAACTTCAGCCAGAGACTAACTATGACCAAGTGTTCTACAGAGCGCCACAGGAGATATTTTCTCTGTATGGCAATAAAATTATATAACTTTTCTCTGTGGCGTTTTCACTATGGGACAGATACTGTCAGCAGTTCCTGGTTAATAATATTTTATGACACTTTTGTTCACACAACTCAAGTTCTAAGTACAATATCTGTTTATAATACACTTGTGCAATACTTCTTTTTATTTACACTACAGTTCTAGTGCAATATGCAACTTAATTGTGTGCAATAGTTAATTTTTACTATTTTTCTTCTATTTATTGTTATTTTTCTTAACATTTAATTTTTTCCTGTCTAATATATTTTTTCCTAATCTAATTTTTCCTTTCTTCCCGGTATATTATACAGAGCAACTGTATAACCAAGACAAAGCAATTTCCCTCTGGGATTAATAAAGTTCTTTGAATCTTGAATGAAAAAGATTTAAGATTTACTTAAACACCATTGAGCTACTCCATTCCCAACTGTCTGAAGGTTGAGAGGTGGGCTTGAGCTCATAAGCTGGTGTTGACCTGACCGATGATATGGTGCCGATGGTGACTCTGGAACATTTTCCTGCAGTTTCTTTGTTTAGATTCGTCTCGGGTTAGTTTGCTGTAACCATGTTCCCTGAAAAGGTGGGAACGAGATACTGCGTGAAAACACTATGGGGATATCTTTTTATGTTGCCCATTGTGAAGCATGTGTGTACCAAACACGCCAAATTTTGGCTTATATAACCTCGGTCAGGTGACGTCATCTGATTAGACACACCTGCAGGTTAAAAATAGAAGTGAGCTGGCAACATTCCTTAGATTGATTGTCTGAACGGACGTCCGGTCACGTGGGCAGTGCGGCATTGGGACGCAGCATCTCGTTCCTGCCTTTTCAGGGAACAGGGTTACAGCAAAGTAACCCGAGACGTTTCCTTTTAAAGGCTACATTCGATGCTGCGTGAAAACGCTATGGGAACGAGAGTACCAACGTCGCCGCACTGCGAGTGTCTGGACCCCGCATTGTGTAGTGTGTTTGCACAAGGCTGAGAGGTCTCAGAACTATGTCTGGGAAGCTGACTCGAGGACTTGTGAGCCTGGAGTGACAGGAACATCCAGACTATAAAATCCAACAAATGTGTGCGGAGAGGACCAGCCCGCCGCGTCACACACTTGTTGCAGGGGAATACCTCTTGGTTGAATGAGCCCTGATTCCTAGAGGCGAAGTAAGCCCACGAGCCTCATAGGAGAAAGCAATAGCATCTCTCACCCAGTGTGACAAGGTCTGTGTAGTGGCGGCCGCCCCCCGGTTGCGGCCTCCATAGCATATAAATAGCTGCTCTGATTTACGCCACTGGCTGGTGCGGTGGACGTAAATCCGACGAGCACATACTGGACACAATAGGTGAAGTTTCTCCTGCTCCTAAGCTGTAAAAGGCGGAGGACAGAAGTCTTCAAGAACAACACGGCACATGTTTGAAAATTAAACTTTCAGAAGATAGTTCGGGTAAGGATGCAGAATGGCTTTGACTAGCCTAGGAGCAAAGTCCAGGCAGGATGGGGAAACTGACAAGGTGCGCAGATCCCCAATCTTCTTGAGAGAGTTAATGGCCATAGGAAAAACCATCTTAAGAGTCAGAAGCCTGTCAGGCGCTGACTCTAGCGGTTCGAAAGGAGTGTCAATTAGACCTTTGTAAAGTTTTTCTAAAGTTACGTAGTAGGAGAGGCGAGTTGCTCGGTCTGTCCGCTGTGCTTCGGTAAGCTTCTCTGGCGCCAGGAGAGACTCAGTCAAACACACACACACACGTTGTCTGTCAGAAAGGTCTCTGTTTATTAACAGCAAAAGATGGGGTTTATATATGTTAGACCAAACACCTGTGCCATAGACATATGTTACTACAAAGAACATGAACCATTGTAAATGTCCTGGTGAGATCCTGAAGAATCAAAGGAAAGGAAGATAGAAAGGTGTCCGTCCAGGGACAGATCACAAGATGTTGGCTCGAGTTAGGGGGAGGGGGGGAAGGAGACAGAGGGGGAGAGAGAGAGAGGGGGAGAGAGACATGAAGAGAGAATGGGAAGGTGAGCGTGGGAGCGTTCACACCTTAAAGAGCAGATGCAAGAGGAGACAGGAAGATAGCAACAGGAAAGATTTAACACGTTAATATCAGATCTATGAGGAAGAGAGCAAGAGAGTAGAAATTACTCCTTTATATATAAAATAATTCTAACAACCTTCGACCACGATAGATAAATCCCATGAAGGGGTCGTGGCTCTAGTGGGTGGCCTCAACCATTTAGCTCCACGAATAAAACGGGCAACTAAAGGGTGTTTTCCCACAGTAACCCCCTCGATTGGAACGTGGCAAGCTGAAATAGTGGCCACGTACGTCCTGAGGGTACTAGGGCACAAGCCCGAGGACAACTTATCTTGCAGGAACTTCAGCACTTAAACCATTCGGCAGTGGACTGGGTCTACCTGCTTCATCATGCACCAATTTTCGAAAACATTCATTTGAGGGCATAAGCTTACCTAGTGGAGGGAGCTCTAGCGGCTAGAATAGTGTCAATAACGCTGGCTGGGAGACCAGCTTGACTTAGTTGGTCCCGTTCAGGGGCCAAACGTAAAGGTTTCAAAGCTCGGGTCGGGGATGAAATATTATCCCCTGTGTCTGAGACAGAAGATCCCTCCTCACTGGAATCATCCAAGGTGAGCCATCGAGGACAGATATTAGATCCGAGAACCATACTCTGGCCGGCCAATGGGACGCTTTTAGTTAGAGGTGCAAACTGTGTTGACGGACCCTCGCCAGGACTCCCGGGAGCAGAGGTATTGGAGGAAACGCATAAAGGCGTAAATTGGGCCACGTATGAGCCATCGCATCCAGACCCAGGGGAGCTGGATGAGTCAGAGAGTAGTAGAGGGGACATTGTGCTGTCTCTTGGGAGGCAAAGAGGTCCACCTCTGCTGTGAAGAATCTTTCCCAAATTTGGCTGACTACGTCGGGGTGAAGTTATCATTCCCTGTGTGTCACAGCTTGTCTAGACAAAATCTGCTCCCACATTCATGTGCCCTGGAATGTAAATCACCCTTAGGGACAGGAACTTGTCCTGTGCGCAGAGCAGAACCTGATGCGCTAGCTCGTTCAAGCGGCGCGAGTGCAGTCCGCCCTGGCGATTTATATGGGAAACTACCAATGTGTTGTCCACCCGCACTAGAACATGATAGCCTCTCAGCTGCTGGAGGAAGTGCTGTAGGGCCAAAAATAGAGCCATCATTTCGAGTTAACTGATGTACCATGCAAGAAGATGACCTCTCCAGCGCCCTGACCTAGAGTGGACCCAAGGTGAGAAACCAGGGTCTAAACCACATAGAAAGGGTGCGATGTCCTTCAAGCATAACCCTTATTCGCCTTCGAGGATTGGCCCTTGTATGGAATTGTATGAAAACCTGACTCTTAGCCACAACTGAAAAGCTCTCATGTGCAGAAGGCCCAAAAGGCATCACTGTGGATGCAGCTGCCATGAGGCCTAAACATTTTTAAAAGTGATAAACAGTCACTTCCTGGTCTAGTCTGATTTCCTTGAGGGCGCTGAGGATGGATTCGACATGAGCGAGAGACAATTGTGGGGGGCATGCTCTTATAGGAAAGAGCGTTAAGTGCCGCTCCCTGGGGCACCCCCACAGTCCTGGGCACGTAGGCTTTCAGGACTTAGTCTTTAAAAAGAAGACAGTGCGGCGATCTGATCTTTTGGAGGCGGCCTGTGAGGGGCGACAAGCTGTACCCCTGTCCTTACGGGGGGGGTGGAGGCTGTGCCTCTCGCCGGAGGCCTCGACTCTTGAGCACGGCATGGGAGAAATTTCCCAAAAGCCTGTTTGTACAGCTTAGCTTCTCGGAACTTAGTGGTGACGGAATTCATAGCGTCGCCAAATAGGCCGGAAAGTGAGACAGGGGCATCAAGGAGGAATGTTCGATCCTTGTCCCTGATGCCTGTCAGATTCAACCACAGGTGCCTTTCAGCGGTCACCAAGCAGGCCATGGAACAGCCGATTGCACGGGCTGTCTGTTTAGTCGCACGCAGGGATAAATCAGTAGCCCGGCGTAATTCATTGAATGCTTCATGATTCAGTGTGCCGCTCGTGCTCAAATCTTTCAGCAGATCAGCCTGATACGCCTGCAAAACCGCCATGGTATGCAAGGAAGTGCCGGCCTGACCTGCTGCTTGGAATGCTTTCCCTACCAGGGTAGAAGAAGTTCTACACGGCTTGGAGGGAAGTGTTGGTTCCTTTAATGAGGATGATGTTCCAGGAGAGAGATAGCCTGCAAGCGTCTCTTCTATTTGGGGCATCACTACATAACCTCGAGCTTTTGCATCAACGATGTTCAAATAAAATGTCGATGGTACAAAAATACAGGAAGACAAAGGATTCCTTCAAGAACAAGATAACTCGTTGTGGAGGTCATAAAAAAATGGGAGAGAGCGGCGTTTTGGCTCCATCTCCTGGCCACCCGACAGAAATCTGTCATCTAATTTAGATTGTTTTGGGTGAGCCTGCTTCTGTGGCCAGTGAATATGCAGTAGTTCGACTGCGCGCGTTATGACTTCGAGCAATTCCTCGTATTCTCCATCATCTTTAGACGATAGTTCTAAGGAAGCAACTTCCATTTCCACAGAAGCAGGAGAACAAGTCTCTTCAACACACTCGCGAGAAGCACCGGAGTGCGCTAGTGAAGTGGAAGGAGAGACTTTGGGATCGTTAGAGAGGGGCGAGAGAAAGGAGGGACTTCGTCTCTTGTGCCTTGGCCAGATCTGCTTGTGATCCCCATGAGTGCAGCATGGCTCGTGGTTCCCTAAGAAAGCGAGGCGCGGGCGAAGCAGCTTCATAGGGAGAAGATCACAGTGCTCACACTCTCCATTAAGCCCTTCGAGAGCGTGCTTCTTACCCAGACATTGGAAGCAGAAGGTATGCATATCGCTCTCCGAAAGGAAATTTTCACAAGGAGGGGGACATCTAACTCTTAACTCCGCCATATTATCTGGTGAGTTTTATAAGCTTTAATTCTGCTTGTTTTATATTATAGTTATGCTTTGCTGACACACACGCGCACAATGGCGGTGAAGAAAAAGATCTGAGAAATGTTGCCGGCTCACTCCTATTTATAATCTGCAGGTGTGTCTAATTAGATGACGTCACCTGACCAAGGTTATATAAGCCAAAATTTGGCGTGTTTGGTACACACATGCTTCACAACCGGCAACATGAAAAGATATTCCCATAGCATTTTCACGCAGCATCGAGTGTAGCCTTTGAAAGGGAACTTGGTCTCCTGAGGCATGCTTCTGAAAAGAACCCAGTTGAAGTAAAGTGCATATAATTACCAAAATAACCTTTCCACAAACAGACATATTGGTGTTTATTTATAAAATATAATTAACTGATGTCCCTAAAGTTACATGTTCTGGTAACTACTGTTAAACACTGAACAATCTGTAATAAAACTCCAGGTTTTCAAAAAATGATCATGCAGTAACATTAACTTACTATTTAAAAAAAAAAGAAAAAGTAAAAAATAACTTGATATGTCAAACCACACTGTTTAACTTAGCACCAGCCTGATAATAATACTTTTAATAACCAGTTGACTAATTTTTACAATTGAAAAGCAAACAAAAAACAAAACAACAACTTTAAACCTCACTAGTGTTAGTTACCTAGACATGCTAATGTACTAGAATTTTAATTCTTCTACCAATTTAAGAACAAATGTAAGCTGTGTATTTTTCAGCTAAAATATACTACATGTGTCATGAGCGGGGTGTTGTGGCAGGTGTTGAACGCCGTGGGCGGAAGGAACAGGCATAGAGGCAGAGGGGTGGTGTAACCAAAAAAAAGAGTCTTTTAATAACAAATAAGCACAAAGTATAAATAAAGATACAAACAAAGGAACAAACAAACTTAAACCATACTTAGCTTTGTGCTAACAGGGGCTCTCTGGCAAGACACAGACAGGGGAACAAACACACGTCCTGTGACGAGACACAGGCAGGAGGAAACACAAAACACGTCCTGTGGCGAGACACAGGCAGGGGGTTACACGAAACACGTCCTGTGGCGAGACACAGGCAGGAGGAGACACAAAACACGTCCTGTGGCGAGACACAGGCAGGGGGTTACACAAAACACGTCCTGTGGCGAGACACAGGCAGGGGGACAAACGTAACAAGACACAAACGAGGCGTGGAGCTGAAACTGGACATTAGAGAGGACGGGAGACACTAGAGAGGACGGGAGACACTAGAGAGGACGGGAGACACGTAAAGACGAGACGAGAGACCAAGAGAGGGACAGGACAAGGGCTAAAGACATGGCAATCAGCTAGGCATGGCTTTTAGCTAAACATGGTTAAGCATTGCTTAACCATGGCAGTTAGCTACACATACACCTAGCTAAGCATGTCTTTAGCCCCAACATGCACTAAGCTATACTTACCTAATAGCTTAAACACACTAGGGAATAGGGGCACAGAAACACAGACAAAGACTACCCAGTGGCTAGGCGAGGCAGCCCTCCAAGGCTAAGCGAGGCAGCACTCACAAGCTAGTCGTTACTCCAAAGCCCGGAGGGACCGCACTCTAAACCTAGGCACACTGGGACGCTAGGGGGAGAGGAAACACAGACAAGGGATACCCAGTGGCTAGGCTAGGGGACCCTCAAAGGCTAGGCTAGGGGACCATCAAAGGCTAGGCTAGGGGACCATCATAGGCTAGGCTAGGGGACCATCATAGGCTAGGCTAGGGGACCATCATAGGCTAGGCTAGGGGACCATCAAAGGCTAGGCTAGGGGACCAGCAAAGGCTAGGCTAGGGGACCAGCAAAGGCTAGGCTCAGGACACATCAAAGGCTAGGCTCAGGACACATCAAAGGCTAGGCTGAGGACACATCAAAGGCTAGGCTCAGGACACATCAAAGGCTAGGCTCAGGACACATCAAAGGCTAGGCTGAGGACACATCAAAGGCTAGGCTAGGGGACACCTAAAGGCTAGGCTCACTGGGCAACTCGGGGGAGAGGAAACACAGGATAGCTAGAGAAACAGAGGGGCTATGGCTAGAAGCATGCTAGTACTGTCACTGTACTATAAACTCAACATAGCATTTAGCTAATCATGCTCCTAGCCACACATACACCTAACTGCTTACCTGCTCTAGCTAACCACAAGAACACAGGAGGACAGGACTGAATCAGCTCCACTAACACAGACACACAAAACATACACAGAGACATTGCCAATAAGAGAGCCCAAGTCAACACAACTAAAATCAAAGTACAAATTAAACAAATAACAAAAACAAACCAAAATGCCCACATAACAGACAGTGGTATTCCCAAAAATGCTCGACCCAGTTTCCCAGTCTAAACAGCTATTTATAGATTAATTGATGGCTACCTCGGTTCAGGTGTGCACTGCATCACCTGACCGAGGTGCCTGCTGGGAAACTGAGTCGGCCAACAAAAACTACAAAATAAAAACAGTGACCTCTAGTGGAGGACCCTTACAGTACCCCCCCCCTTAAACCGCTCCTCCGGAGCGCTATTGGTGGTCCCAAGGCACTTCCCTGGTGTCCCTTCACCCGACCCCGACGGGCTAGTTCCCGTAGTCAACTGTGTGGCGGAGGCAGCACCGGATCGCTGTTGTGGGCCGGGCGGAGGGGGCAGCACTGTATTGCTCTGAGAAGTAGAGCCCCTGAAGACAGTGCTGTGTTGTCCCCCAATCCGGGCGGCCGATGCAGTACTGGCTTTTCCTCCGCCGTGCCGCGGTGGGTGCCCGACATCGAAGCCGGGTGCTGGACGCTGTGCTGGGGTGTCGCTCCGAAGACGGTAAGCCTTGAATAAGGGCTACTGGACGAAGGTGGGGGGCCTCCACATGAGGCCTGCTGGTGTTGCTGGGACCTCCTCGAGGCGCTCGGCGGCTGCTGCTGCTGGGACCTCCTCGAGGCGCTCGGCGGCTGCTGCTGCTGGGACCTCCTCGAGGCGCTCGGCGGCTGCTGCTGCTGGGACCTCCTCGAGGCGCTCGGCGGCTGCTGCTGCTGGGACCTCCTCGAGGCGCTCGGCGGCTGCTGCTGCTGGGACCTCCTCGAGGCGCTCGGCGGCTGCTGCTGCTGGGACCTCCTCGAGGCGCTCGGCGGCTGCTGCTGCTGGGACCTCCTCGAGGCGCTCGGCGGCTGCTGCTGCTGGGACCTCCTCGAGGCGCTCGGCGGCTGCTGCTGCTGCTGCTGGGACCTCCTCGAGGCGCTCGGCGGCTGCTGCTGCTGCTGCTGGGACCTCCTCGAGGCGCTCGGCGGCTGCTGCTGCTGCTGGGACCTCCTCGAGGCGCGAAGGGTGCTGCTGCTGCTGCTGGGACCTCCTCGAGAGGCGCGAAGGGTGCTGCAGCGGTGGCCTCCTCGTGAGGCGCGAAGGGTGCTGCAGCGGTGGCCTCCTCGTGAGGCGCGAAGGGTGCTGCAGCGGTGGCCTCCCCGTGAGGCGCGAAGGGTGCTGCAGCGGTGGCCTCCCCGTGAGGCGCGAAGGGTGCTGCAGCGGTGGCCTCCCCGTGAGGCGCGAAGGGTGCTGCAGCGGTGGCCTCCCCGTGAGGCGCGAAGGGTGCTGCAGCGGTGGCCTCCACGTGAGGCTGCCGCTTTAAAGTCCCAGCCCCCTCTGCTATGCCTTGGTTGGTCGAGCATTCTGTCATGAGCGGGGTGTTGTGGCAGGTGTTGAACGCCGTGGGCGGAAGGAACAGGCATAGAGGTAGAGGGGTGGTGTAACCAAAAAAAAGAGTCTTTTAATAACAAATAAGCACAAAGTATAAATAAAGATACAAACAAAGGAACAAACAAACTTAAACCATACTTAGCTTTGTGCTAACAGGGGCTCTCTGGCAAGACACAGACAGGGGAACAAACACACGTCCTGTGACGAGACACAGGCAGGAGGAAACACAAAACACGTCCTGTGGCGAGACACAGGCAGGGGGTTACACGAAACACGTCCTGTGGCGAGACACAGGCAGGAGGAGACACAAAACACGTCCTGTGGCGAGACACAGGCAGGGGGTTACACAAAACACGTCCTGTGGCGAGACACAGGCAGGGGGACAAACGTAACAAGACACAAACGAGGCGTGGAGCTGAAACTGGACATTAGAGAGGACGGGAGACACTAGAGAGGACGGGAGACACTAGAGAGGACGGGAGACACTAGAGAGGACGGGAGACACTAGAGAGGACGGGAGACACGTAAAGACGAGACGAGAGACCAAGAGAGGGACAGGACAAGGGCTAAAGACATGGCAATCAGCTAGGCATGGCTTTTAGCTAAACATGGTTAAGCATTGCTTAACCATGGCAGTTAGCTACACATACACCTAGCTAAGCATGTCTTTAGCCCCAACATGCACTAAGCTATACTTACCTAATAGCTTAAACACACTAGGGAATAGGGGCACAGAAACACAGACAAAGACTACCCAGTGGCTAGGCGAGGCAGCCCTCCAAGGCTAAGCGAGGCAGCACTCACAAGCTAGTCGTTACTCCAAAGCCCGGAGGGACCGCACTCTAAACCTAGGCACACTGGGACGCTAGGGGGAGAGGAAACACAGACAAGGGATACCCAGTGGCTAGGCTAGGGGACCCTCAAAGGCTAGGCTAGGGGACCATCATAGGCTAGGCTAGGGGACCATCATAGGCTAGGCTAGGGGACCAGCAAAGGCTAGGCTAGGGGACCAGCAAAGGCTAGGCTCAGGACACATCAAAGGCTAGGCTCAGGACACATCAAAGGCTAGGCTCAGGACACATCAAAGGCTAGGCTCAGGACACATCAAAGGCTAGGCTGAGGACACATCAAAGGCTAGGCTGAGGACACATCAAAGGCTAGGCTGAGGACACATCAAAGGCTAGGCTGAGGACACATCAAAGGCTAGGCTGAGGACACATCAAAGGCTAGGCTGAGGACACATCAAAGGCTAGGCTAGGGGACACCTAAAGGCTAGGCTCACTGGGCAACTCGGGGGAGAGGAAACACAGGATAGCTAGAGAAACAGAGGGGCTATGGCTAGAAGCATGCTAGTACTGTCACTGTACTATAAACTCAACATAGCATTTAGCTAATCATGCTCCTAGCCACACATACACCTAACTGCTTACCTGCTCTAGCTAACCACAAGAACACAGGAGGACAGGACTGAATCAGCTCCACTAACACAGACACACAAAACATACACAGAGACATTGCCAATAAGAGAGCCCAAGTCAACACAACTAAAATCAAAGTACAAATTAAACAAATAACAAAAACAAACCAAAATGCCCACATAACAGACAGTGGTATTCCCAAAAATGCTCGACCCAGTTTCCCAGTCTAAACAGCTATTTATAGATTAATTGATGGCTACCTCGGTTCAGGTGTGCACTGCATCACCTGACCGAGGTGCCTGCTGGGAAACTGAGTCGGCCAACAAAAACTACAAAATAAAAACAGTGACCTCTAGTGGAGGACCCTTACACATGTATTTTGATCATTTGTTTATTATTTTTTTTTAACATTCTAATGCTATTAAACATTCTGACTTCTTGTCAATAATTACTACGGGTTGTTTAACAAAGTAAAACCCACCTTCACCGTCCGCATTGTCTTCTTCGTTTGATCTGCGGCAGGTAAAGTAGGTGGTGCGCTGGATGAATAATACTTGGTAAAGTGGTTTTTGCTGACGTGACAACGAGGCCTGGCGATAAAATGCACATTTCTCTAACACACACTGGACAATTAAACATTTGCAGGTTTAGAGCATGTGTGGGAGAAATTGTGGGAAACATGAGAAAATATTGAACACTCACTCACCTTCTACTGTATACCGCTGTATCCTGTATTCAAGGTCGCGGGGGGCCTGGAGCCTATTCCAGGAGGCTTAGGGCACGAGGCAGGGTACACCCTGGACATGATGCCAATCCATCGCAGGGCACACACATACACACACACTCACTCATACACTATGGGCAATTTGGGAACGGCAATTAGCCTAACCTGCATATCTTTGGAAGGAAAACTGGAGAACCCTGAGGAAACCCACCTAGCACGGGGAGAACATGCAAACTTTATGCACACAGAGACAGGAATCGAGCCTGGCCGGGAATCGAACCCAGACCCTGGAGGTGCAAGGTGATAGTGCTAACCACTACACCACCATGCCACCAAATGTTGAACATTTAATCATAAATGTAAAATCTGTATGTTGTATTTTAGTTCTTTACTGGTAATGACAATTGTACAGAAAGTAAAGGTTGTTTGCCATTTGCCAGTTTAATTTTACTTTTGCAATTCTGCAAAATCACCTGAGAGAAGGGGAGCTGTAAAGCCGAGACCTATCGTCTCCCCTGCTGGGTCTTAGTGCCTGCAGTGTTTTTGAGTGTGCGTGTGTTTGTGTCTGTGTAAGGCAGAGAGTTTGTGTGTTTGTTTGGCAACCTGAGAGAAGGGGGCTGTAAACGCGAGCGAGCCCTCCTTCAGCCCCCCCTTCTCTCATGTTGCCAAATAAACACACAAACTCTTCTCTGTCGCGATTGTTTTCAAAGGTGAGGAGCTGTTTAATTTTTTTTTTGTTGTTGTTTTACTTACAGCAGTGATCCTGTTAGTATGCGCTCACCTGAGTGTGACTAGGAATGTTCCTTGCTAATTTTTAAAAACGGTCTATCCGTTAATGTGTGTGTGTGTGTGCGCGTGCACATTTTACACACATACACCCTGCGTGCACAAACGAAAACCCTTATCTGTCGGGATTTATTTTTAATTTTTTTAAGGTAAAGTACAGGTTAATTTGTTTTATTTTTACTTTATATTTTGTATTAATTATTTTTATGTATTAATTTTTTTGGGCTGTAGAACAAATAATTTAAGTTTCCATTATTTCCTATGGGTAAATTAAATTTGGTTTACGAGTGTTTTGGAATACGAGCCCGCTTCCGGAACGAATTAAGCTCGTAATCCGAGGTTCCACTGTATATAGGATTGTGCAATATAGAGTGACATCTTTTTCAACACAACCTAGGCAATATAATGAACTCAATTTTATTTTATTATAACTAAACTTATACACATGACTAAGAATTTTTTTTAAAAAAATTATCATATCGACAAGAAATAGAACAGATTTAGAAAATCATATGTGACCATAATAATAATAACAATAATAACAACAATAATAATAATAGAAGGAAGAAGAATGCATACATTAACTATGCAGTCTAAAATAAAGGGACACAAGATGTAAACCCTTCCTGTTAAACATACATTTATATAAAGAACATAATATATAGTAATATGCGCATTTTGTGAGTTCTACATTTTTTCATTGTCATTCCGGAAGTAGTAAAATGTGCATTTTTTCAAAAGTAATGAGTTTAATTTTACACGACATATCAAAAAACCCAAATGCATTTAAGATTTACAGGTCTAACATTTAAGACAACTGGCCTCTCTGACTTTATCTCCAAAGCATCTAACATGGTTGTCCCTCTGATGAACTCATTCTTTATCCTATCCATCCTTGTGACTCCCAAGGAGAACCTCAACATCTTCAGCTCTGCCACCTCCAACTTTGCCTCTTGTCTTTTCTTTATTGCCACTGTCTCTAAGCTGTAGAGCATCGCTGGTCTCACCACTGTCCTGTACACCTTTCCTTTCATTCTCGCTGATACTCTTTTTTTTTTTTTTTCACACACCTGAAGCTTTTCTCCACCCATTCCAACTTGCCTGTATATGCACAGTATATCCACCCTTATTCTCTGCGTCATATCAACCAACTCTCTTGCCTTCCCTGTCATAGTCCCAACATTCAAAGTCCCTACTATCACTCCTAAACTCTTGCCCTTCCTTTTCTCTCTCTGCGTTTAAACACGCCTTCCTCCTCTCCTGTTTCGACCAACAGTAGCGCAATTTCCCTGGCCTAGGCCTCTTCTGAGACAATGAGCTATACTAAAGAAAATGAGAGCAGCACCTTCCCCAGTGAGATGGACACCGTCCCGCCCTAACAGGCCAGCTTTGCCCTCAAAGGTCTTCCAATTGTCTATGAAGCCTACATTATTTTCAGAGCACCACCTGGACATCCAGCGGTTCAACAACCATAACATGCTGTAAGCTATGTCGCCACGTCCCATTGATGTGGCGACATAGTCTCTTTTCTCAAACAGAAAAGCTATATAATTTAAACGCTAATACCAATGAGTGACCAAATTCAAGAACCAGCAGTATTTGGATTCAGCAATTAAAGCAACAATAAAGTGAAATGTAATATTTGAATATCAAAATATTATTGTCACTGGTCTTCCCACACAACTGCAAATGACCCCCTTTCACCCAATAAATACTGTATAAACCTACTTAAACACAGCCTCATTTCATCTAGTTTTGCATCTCTACCACACTCTCCATATTAGACACACGTGTTCACTTACGCCACCATATCACTACTCACTCACACCAGCATTTCAAAGGTTCCCCCAATTTATTCACAATACTTTTATCCAGCCTTTTTGAAAAATGCTGATATTTTTCACAGGTGGCAAATGCTAGCTTGCTAAAGTTACCAATGAAGGTAAATGCTAGAGTGCTAAAAGTTACCACAGGTTTCATGATGGTCGTGAATCAGACTGTATTTATGTAATGTAATTGTACATTAATATATTCATGTATAAAAACATTAAAAATTAATTAATTTAGCAAAAAGTAAGAATTTTATTGTTACCTGGTGCTAGCTTGCTAAAGTTACACAGGAGTGCCATGATACAGTACTACATACCATCAAGCGATTAATGCATTAGTGATAAAATAATCAAATGATAATACAAGGTGGTATCAAAAAGTTGTGAGACCAGTTTTGTAACACACCAACAGAAGGCAGCACAAAGCTGCATGCAGTCACAGGAAACCCCAACCTTCATAAGTCAGTGTGCCAAAAGACACCATCTTGTGAACATCAGGAGCTGTGCAACTGGTGCTTTTCTGACCATGTACAGTACTACATCTGCTATTTCATCATGGACGGCAATTTAAAACTAAGAGCAAATGTGAAATTCTGGATGAAACCGGGCAAATCTGCAATGAGTCGTTTAGGAGTTTTGAATGGCAAGCACGATGATAGTCAGAGAACAACCCACAGCATTTGCTGCCTTTGTCAGTGTGTTATAAGAATCAGTCCAGGCAATTCTGAGGTATGATTTGAACATGTGCCGTGTTGCTGCTTAATAATGGTAATAATAACTTCTGTTCTATCGGACATATCCAAAAATCTTCTATGTAAGCACAGATATATATTATTTAAGTGTTATTGACCTATGCTGAGTTGCCGGCATGTATCTGCCGCTTGGGTTTTAAGGGTTTTTGCCTATGAGGGAGGGCGTACAGTGAAAGTGACCAGATCTGTAACGCACATTTCTCAAAACTTTTTGATACTACCTTTCAATAATAAAAACATTCTTGAGCTTGTCTGCAGTCCTGTGTTGTTGGTTTTTACCCCATGTTTGAGACGGCCCAAGTGAAGGCACGCTCAGCTTCTTTGTGTTTATTTTGCTTGTGTTTCTTTCTAAGCAGGATGAGTTTAGGGTTCCTCAGTAGGGTGTACACGACAAGCCAACGAGTGCGAACTCGGTCCTTTGCTAGTGGCTCTGGGGGACAAAATGTGTGTATCAATATGTGTTGAGACCTGCCTGGAAACATGTATGCTCATGTTGTGTAGCTACATTTTCATCTTATTTGTTACCAGGGTTTAGGCGGAAGTACTCGCTGTCTTGGAGACCGTCTGAAGTGTGTTTGAGCAGAAGGTGGCAGAAACACACAAGGACTGGATTAGTGTGATAATGGTCCACCATTATCATTCCCAACCATGTACAGTAACCTGAGAAAAAAAATAGCAGAAAAATAATCAAATCTTGCTACATTTGGCATTTATTTATTTATTTTCTATTGTAGCCTGGTTTTACACAGTGTACAGACATTTGAGCAACCAATTTTTTTAGATACATCAGACACTTTTGGAACTCAGTAACCCAGTAATCAATATACAAGATATATCTCGCAAAACTTGCAAGAAACCAACTTCGGCTTGCTGCAGAGGGATAAGGTGGCCCTAAGAACAGCAATGGACAAACAGTCCCGGGTCAACAGAGAGACAAAGTGGGCACATGACCAGAGAATACACAATATTTAATTTTTAGTGGTGACACGCCACATAAAGAATATCATGCAAGTCATTGGCAACCACAGGACAACATCACCAGCCTGTGACATTGATGGCTCCCTTCCAGATGCACTGAACAGCTTCTACGCTTGGTTCGAAGCATTGGGTCTAAAAATAAGGAAAACACCAAACCCCTTCCTCAATTTCTTCCCTTCTTTTTCACTTTGCCCTACCTACCGTCTGTCCTCTATGTCTTTACACGCAGTGGTATAGCCTCGGTGGATTCCTTATCCTCAGTACATTTACTTAAACTATATCAGTACCTTAAAAGCAATGAACTGATTCTGA
The DNA here is from genome assembly GCF_024256425.1 of Clarias gariepinus. NCBI lineage: Eukaryota > Metazoa > Chordata > Actinopteri > Siluriformes > Clariidae > Clarias > Clarias gariepinus. The sequence goes on from NC_071119.1 coordinate 1,590,870, forward strand.
GGCATGCAGGGAACAAAAACTGACATATGGAGCACAATTGTCCAGTGCCTCAGATATGTTATATGATAAGCCAGAATGCTGTTGGGTTTCTGTGTGTAGAGTATCTTGATTCTGTGCTTAGATGCTTGTGAGCATGGTGATGGGGAGAAAAAAGGATTGTGTGCCTCCTGTTGGGAAATGAATTAATATTTCTTCACGATAATGCTGTAAAGATTCTCAGTCATCCAGGTAAGGTTATTTGTCTTAGGTAAGTTTATTTTTTATATTTCTCCATGATATTTGGTAAGTCCTCCAAGGTCAAAGGATCCTCCCCGATTGAAAGGGCTCTAAACATGAACAATGATGAAGAAGAGAGTTTGAGGGAGGGTTGTTAAAGAGTGGGGGATGGCTGTTACAAAGACAATAGAGAGAGAGATTAGAGAAAGTCATTAAAGTATAACAACCAGAGAGATCAGACAATTACTTATGTGTGGCTTTCTTGAAATGGAAGCATGGCAATTAGGAGACAGGTTGTGCCTAAGATCTCCAAGATATCCAGCTTTTTTGTGGGAAGGATTTCCACTTGAACATAGATGTCTTCTTTTACCCCTCTCTCAAAACATTTTCCTCTCTGTCCAAAATCTGTACTTTATCATTCTCAAACATTTGACTTTTGTCTTTCAGGTGAAGGTATACTGCTGATTCAGTTGCTTAAGCTGATTGAGGTGTTGCTCAAGGATTTATTAATATAGAACTTAGGGCCTCCGTCAGCAGTATATATTTAACTTTTGATAACAGGTCAGAATAGTAAAACAGTTTTGAGGGTAAAACTCCCCTGCTACACTAATGCACCTATCCCAGTGTGTCATAAATGCTTAGATGCGATCAAGCCTGTCTGAGTCATATCTGAAATGCGGGCCTCCCAGGAACTTCACTGACTGTTTCCTTTAATGGAAAAATTGCTTGGTTTGATCATTTAAGCCAATTTGTTATTTTTTAGGACAATGCATAAACTGCACCACTTGCACATTGCAAAAACTTATCTGGGAGTTATTACCAAATCCCTGATATAGTCCAGACCTTGTTTCCACTTGTTGGGGCCATTAAAGACGTTTCTGGGCAGGTTGGGTGTGTTGCTTAAAATAAACTTATTGTATTTTTTTTCTTTTAACAATAAAGAAATGACAACACTGCACTGCTATAAGTCTAAACAGATGTGCAGTGGCAATGTGATACAACCTGAAATGAAAATAATGGATGAGTTTAAGGGGAAAAACTGCAGTCTTACTTTTGTCCAGCTTCTCGAAACCCACTGGCATTATCGTCCTATTGATGCATGACAGCAGCATCAGACCCACAGAGGCGCTTTGAATAACACGCCACAAGCAGCTCATAAAGCCCAAGACCATGTTAATAAAAAAGAAGAAGTAGTTAAAGTTGTGGAAGGCCTTCCTGTGAAAGAAGACAGAGACAGGAGTTAGGGTAAAAGACTGAGTGGTCACTACAGCAGAAACACATTTTATTTTATTGTTCCTATTCTGGACTCATCTATAATAATGAATGTTTGTATTACCTGTTATTGAGTGCTAATGGCTTGCCCTCATCCGTAGGCAAGGTTTTGTCTTGTAGAAAAAAGACATGTCCCAGCATGCGCTGCAGCCCCATCAGCACAAGTAAGATAAAGACATGCTCTCTAATTTTATAGAACACAAAGCTAGAATCAGATCACAGCTCCTTAACCTCCAACATGAAGCTGTAATTGTTTATGCATCTCTGTCTTGCTTTTAAGAACTGTTATTGCTTGAACTGAATTAACTGTATAATCATAATATAAATATTACATTACACTTTTAGTACTGGACACTGATGTAGTACTGGAGATCTAAACAAATGAGCTAAAATGGTGGCCCAGCTTTCAAGCTGTCCATGTGCAGTAGGAGGATTCTGCTCCTCATCCATTTAGAAAATCAGGACTTACATAGTGATGGCAAACCCCTTTAGCCAGTCTAGAAATCCATCTTCCACAATCGGTGATATAACCAGATACATAAACATCAGGCCGAGAATAAACATCACACTGTGCAAGATAACGTAACCTGCAAATATTGCGTTCATTTACTGACAGTCATACTCTGAACAGTCACACGATTGTGCTTGTTATTATAAGCAAACATAAAAAAATATTAATATTAACATAACAAACATAAACTCACCCCAGATTGTGAAGGCGACCTGATAGGCGGGATACTTCAAAAGTCCAATCTGGAGGAGGTGAGCATGATTGTGAGAATGACTGTGATGAAATTTGAGCAGTTAAAATAACAATGTAAAAACAAAAAGTAAACAGTTATATTTTTATGCAAATTTTGTTTTTAATTCTAGACAATTTTCTTTAAGGATATTTTCTCTATAATTTAACCACCTGCTGATTCCCACCTACTGACAGCTATGAACAGGAAGGGTGAAGGGTAAAGGATAACACATGAAGCCAGCTAAGTGTATTTTATTTTATTTTTTAACTGTAACACTCAAAGTGACAGTCAGCATAAGTGAAAATTTCCGGGTCACACCACGTCTGATGAGATGAAATAGAAAAACAAGTTTTTTTTTCTCAATTTTTGATATTTGGCACACTAATCGTGGATAATGTGCATTACCTCACATGAGACATTAGAGAAGAATCACAAACACACTCACCACTCCATGTGCAGGGTCCAGTTTATACGTCTTTGGCAGGAATTTCTTTTCCCCAACGCGTAGGGATTTTATGTGTTTCCTGTCAAAGAAGTAAAGTGTTAAATAATGAAGTACAGTGCAAATTAACAGTCTTGTTGTAAGACAATGCCAAACGCCATTAGAAGATAATAAACATTATGTTTAAAGCTGTTATAGTAAAACACAGCTTCTCAATAACCTACACTGTGTTACAATATCCACTACAATTTTACTCACTACTGTAGCTAACTAATATTTACTATAATGTCAGTGTAATGACATTGGTCTCACAAGGGGCAGAAAGCGGACAGAACGAGGCAAAGATCCAGCCTCTGCCTCCCTAAGACGCTGGTGAGAGAGAAAGAGAGAGAGAGAGAGAGAGAGAGAGAGAGCGCGACACGCATTAGTTTAGCGTGCGCTCTCACCTTAAAGTAAAGAAGGACAAAAAACAGTCTCTTTCATAAATCCTCGGTAAGGGCGAATGCCCTGAGAGGATCTTTAGGTTTATTTTTATTTTTCAGAGCCCTGTCCATTCTCGCGTAGACAATGGAGCTCTGATTATTTTTTTCTGTTATCAGTTAACTTTTGCTTCCTTTTAATTTTCCTAATGAATAATCCCACGCCATCTCCAAATTGAAAGGTCTTCCCATGATCTCACAGACTCCTGTTTCATTCACTCTCTTGCAAGTGGAGTGTGTTTAAAGGCTAATTTAAATTGGCGTACCTGTAACACACCAACACCTCACTGATGTGAATGACACACGTGAGCGCAGCACAAGCTGATGAGATGTACCAGGAGTCTAAAAACACATCAACAATCTGCATTATTTAATAAGTTTAAAAATATATTTTTAGGCAATAAAATAAAAAAAAAGATATAAACTAATTAATAATTAAATCACCAATAAACCTGTTAAAATCAGACAGAGTGAGCTTACATGTGAAATAGTTCAGGTGTTTGGAAAAGGATGTTTCATTCAGGAAAGGTTTAAACATTTCTTGCAATTTGTACACATTCACGGTGACCCACCAACTTACTATCTGCTCCCCTGTCACTGTCTACAGAGGAAACACACACACACACATATACACAGATACAAATCTCACAGCACTTGCAAAAAATAATATGTCGTATGAAAGGATTATTTTGTTTTAATTCAGAATCAATAAACAGCTACTGACTTTTGGGTTTATTAACGGCCAGCGGTTAGTTCACTATTGTTAAGTGAAATAATAACACAGAAATAACCTCATATTATAGTGGACTGGACTTCCTCTTAATGTTACTTATTCTTTTGTGCTGCTTTTGCATCACCCAGTTTTATCCAGCTGTATTTTATTCTTAGTTAGTAAGGGTGTCCTCAGGGCTATTATTATTACTGCACTTTCTTAAATTATTTGCAAAATTTTTTAACAATTAATGCAGATCTTACGGTA